>NC_133537.1:137152421-137456924 GCF_048544455.1 Silene latifolia | reverse complement strand
TTCATTAGTTAGATCGAATGATTGCAAAACGGATTAGAAAACGAGTTAGAAAATAAGTTATAAAACAAATTGATCGATTGAGAAGAAACGCGCAAGTGTGTTATTCTACACGGCCTAAGGGTCCAATTAGGTCAGATATCATAAGATTAATGATTACTCGTCGAGTGTTAATAGGAAGGTGCTAATCACGCACTCCTATGCTAGCGAGAAATCAAGTGATGAGAAAGATGCGTTCAATTATTTACAGAATTGTTAGTTGATTTTTAAAGCTATGTCGATGCACCCTAATATGTCTAATTAGATTATTAAATTAATTTAATGTCATCTAAATACGTCATAGGTTGACAATCAGAGGTTAAACTAACATACAACGGGTCCTAGGGTATGTCGAATTGGCCGAAATAACAAAGGGGTCAAAAGCGAAGAGCGAAGTTAGACAATCGTTTTATTTATGCCCTACCTTGAACACGAGGATATGTAAATGAGACGGGGGTGTACGACCGACTGATGTAGCGGTTTCTTTTCCCATCTCAAGTCAACGCGGGTGTTCATGGTGGTACTTTAACTCATACTCGGACTAACTAGTTTCATAGTTAATTTGAAACAATCGATAAACAAACGAAAAAACAAACAAAAAAAGACAATAAAAAACGAGCATAAAACAAACGAAATAAAAGGGAGAAGAGGAGGATTTGATGCACCCTCAACCTACATGTATCGTTGACACCGTCTTGGGTCGTAATCGATGGTAGATTTTATCTCGAGAGGCCGTCGTCGACGAAGAATAAAGCAAACACGCGTTTTGGAAACTTTCTGGACAGCGATTTTCAAACGATGATATCTCCCTCGTTTCACGACGAAAATTCGATTTGAAAGATGTTTTGAAAACTAGAAAGAGAGGAGAATAGGAATCTTAAAGCAACCCCTGCTCGTTTTGGGTTATTGGGCACGAAAAACGAGCACAAACAGAACTGGACAGACAAGAATAAACCGCGAAAACAGAGTGTTATTTCACTCTGTTTTTCGAGGGATTTCGTGTACTCTCAAGGGCAATTTGGCTCGTAAATCTTTGTCTAATGTGTAGATGGATGTTATGTGGTTAATTAGGAACAAGAAACTCGAGTTTTTATGAAGGTTTGATGGAGGAACGAAAGGGTTTTCGAAGAAGACACACAAACGGTTCAGTTTGTGTGTCGGTTTTGTTTAGGGTTTTTGAAGGATGTTTAGGGTTTGTTTCCGAGGTTTAAAACTTGTGGGTGATGGTTGGATGTATGGAGAACTTAGAGGAATGAATGTATGGTGAAGGGGTGGTATTTATAAGGAGTTAAAATAGGTTAAAAGAGAGGGAGAGGCAATCGGGCTTCATCCCGTATGGCTGCTGTCCAGCCGTTTTTGTGAGGGTTTGAGGGGGGTTTTCTTGGTGATTAAGCTAGGATAATATGGGTAGGATACTAGGGTATGGGTTAGGGTTAATGGGTACGGGTCTTGGTAGTGTTTGGAGCGGGTTTGGGCTCGGGAATTGGCTGCCAAAACAGGGGGCCTGTTTGGTTTATGCGCGGGCTGGTTGGGTTGTTTGGGGATGGAATTTGGGCCATGGTATGGGGGGTTCGAACAAGGGTGGATGGGTATTGGTCTAGGTTGGTTAATGTACTCGAGATTCGTGCCAATTCGCAAAGAAAACGGGCTCAAAAACCGAGCTAAAAACGAGCTCAAAAACATGCTTAAAACGAGTTTTCTTCGCTTTTAAAATCGATTTTTCAAATCAATTAACACATTAAAATAAATGACTTTTCAAATCAAATATACTCATAAAATGATTTTTCAAATCAAATATTTATTTTATTTTCAATAAAATAAACTTAAGAAAATAAATTCAAAATAAAGCTTTAATTTAAATATCATTTAAATTAATAAAATGAATTTACTTAAAAAAACACGTTAATTTAAATATCATTTAAAATAATAAAATACTTCATCGACGACGCCCATTCTACCTCGTAAAACGAGCTCCAAATAATGACAATGACAACTAAAGAATACATGTGTCCTATCATCATCGGGTGTTTGTCGGGTTCTCTATAAATTCCAATATCGACGGATACGGGTATCTACACAACCGCGGTGGTGGTGGATCTTATCAGCGCCAGAACAACAGCGTCACTCAGGATTCGGCAGCTAAGCCAAGTACCTCCAATGCTTTAGTTCAGAGCGGAGGACAGAAAAACAGTGGAAAGCTCTTTATGATGGACAAGCAGGAAGCACAGGATGATGCTCATGTAGTCACCGGTACCTTTCTTGTTCATAATGTACCGTCCTTTGTTTTGTTTGATTCCGGGGCTACACATTCGTTTGTGTCTAAGAGTCATGCTGTGTCTATGGGTTTGGGAAAGTTTGAGGATGTAAAAGATGATGTATTCATACCTTCAGGGGAGTCTGTGTCATGTCTCAAGTCAGTATAGGGAGTATCCATGGTAGTTGGAGGGGTAGACCTACCAAGAGACTGTTAGAGTTTCCTATGGATGGGTTCGAGGTGATTGTTGGGATGGATTGGTTAGGTAAGTATGATGCCAGGATAGATTGTCGTCAAAAGAGAGTGTCTTTAAAGGGTCCCAAGGGTGTTAGAGTGTCCTATAGAGGGTTTGTGGTAAAGCCTAAGTGTCGATTCATAGCTGTGATGACTTTAAAGTCATGTTTGAGGAAGAAGTGTGAGAGATCACCGAGTAGAGGCACCGACAGCTTATGAGATAGCTGTGGTTAGAGAGTTCGACGATGTTTTTCCTGAGGAGATACCAAGTTTGCCTCCCAAGAGGGATGTTGATTTCAGCGTGGAGCTTAAGCCGGGAACGGATCCTATATCTAAATCACCTTACCGTATGGCACCTAAAGAGTTGGCAGAGCTGAAAAAGCAGATACATGAGTTGCTAGGCAAGGGTTATATCAGGCCTAGTGTGTCACCGTGGGGAGCTCCAGTTCTTTTTGTAAAGAAGAAAGATGGGAGTATGAGGCCGTGCATTGACTACGAGAGCTCAATCGTGTCACGTGAAGAACAAGTATCCGTTGCGAGGATTGATGACTTGGCCGATCGGCTTAGTGGAGCAGGTGTGTTTTCCAAGATTGATCCGAGGTCGGGGTATCACCACCGAGGATAGCAGATGAGGATATTCCTAAGACAGCGTTCCGATCTCGATATGGTCATTATGAGTATGTAGTGATGCCTTTTGGGTTGACCAATGCGCCAGCGGCTTTTATGGATTTGATGAATCGGATTTTCGCACCGTTTTTGGATAGGTTTGTGGTTGTTTTCATCGACGATATCTTAGTCTATTCTAAGACTAAGGAAGAGCATGAGGAGCATTTGAGGATAGTTCTGCAGACCTTGAGGGATAATCGATTTATGCCAAGCTATCCAAGTGTGAGTTCGGTTAGAGGAAGTGGCTTTTTCCGGGCCATGTAATATCTAAGAATGGGGTAGCCGTGGATCCTAGTAAGATTGAGGCCGTTACCAAGTGGGAATCGCCGAAGAATGTCGCTGAGATTCGAAGTTTCTTAGGTCTTGCCGGCTACTACAGAAGATTTGTGAAAGATTTCTCTACCATAGCGCGACCTATGACATCCTTGATGAGAAAGGAAGTCAGATTTGTTTGGGATGAGAGTTGTGAGACGGCGTTTCAGACCCTAAAGGAACGCTTGACCACAGCTCCTATCCTAGCCTTGCCAGAGGGTTGTGAGAAATTTGAGGTATATACCGATGCTTCAAAGAATGGTCTTGGTTGTGTGTAGATGCAGGGAGGGAAAGTCATCGCCTATGCTTCGAGACAGCTGAAGCAATATGAGGAGAATTACCCTACTCATGATCTGGAGCTGGGTGTAGTTGTGTTCGCTCTTAAGATTTGGAGACACTACCTTTATGGAGCAACTTTTAAGGTGTTCTCCGATCATAAGAGTCTAAAGTATATCTACACTCAGAAGGAGCTTAATATGCGACAGAGACGGTGGATGGAGCTGATTGGAGATTATGATATGGAGATTATCTATCACGAGGGTAAGGCTAATGTTGTTGCAGATGCATTGAGTAGGAAAAGCGTTCATTCGCTATGTACAGCTATCTCCTTGCTGAAGTTGAGGGATGAGATGTCTAGTTTGGGGATCTTTATGATTCGAGAGGGGGATACCATCGGGGATTTGACGATCGAGCCAGAGTTGTATGAGAACATCAAAAGTAAGCAAGAGCTTGATCCTAAGGTTCAGGAGTGGAAGTCAAAGGTAGAGAGTGGAACGGCTTCCAGGTTTTCTATTCATCCAGATGGGAGTGTTCGTTTTGATGGGAGATGGTGTGTTCCTGAGGATGCAGAGTTGCGGAGAGTGATCTTGACGGAGGCTCATTGCACTCCTTATTCAGTTCACCCGGGTGGTGACAAGCTTTATAGAGATCTTAAGAAGACTTTTTGGTGGCCAAACATGAAGAGAGATGTAGCTGAGTTTGTAGCCAGGTGTTTGACTTGTCAAAAGGTCAAGGGTGAACAAAGGAGACCACAAGGTAAGATCCAGTCTTTGGATGTACCAGAGTGGAAGTGGGAGTCGATCTCCATGGATTTCATTGTGGGGTTACCTAGGTCACAACAAGGTAACAACATGATTTGGGTGATTGTTGATCGGTTAACCAAGTCAGCCCATTTTGTTCCCATGAAAGATACTTGGTCTAAGATGCAGCTGGCATTGGGTTATAGGAGGCATGTTGTTCGATTACATGGTATACCTAAGGATATCGTTTCTGATCGTGATGCGAGGTTTATATCCAAGTTTTGGCAAGAGCTGCAAGAGCTGATGGGTACGACTTTAAAGATGAGTACAGCCTTTCATCCAGCAACCGATGGTCAGATAGAGAGGACCATCAAGACCTTAGAAGACATGCTGAGGGCATGTGTTATGGACTTTGGGGGCAGTTGGGAAGACAGGCTTGATCTGATCGAGTTTTCATACAATAACAGTTATCATACAAGCATTGGGATGGCACCTTTTGAAGCTTTGTATGGTCGGAAATGCCGAAGTCCAGTTTGTTGGGATGATAGTTCTGAGACGGTGGTTTTAGGGCCACAGCTGGTTGAGGATATGGTTGAGCAAATCCAGTTGATTCGGCAAAGGATGAGAGCAGCTCAAGATCGGCAGAAGAGCTACGCCGACTTGCACCGCAAGGACATTGAGTTTATGGTAGGTGACAAGGTTCTTTTAAAAGTGTCACCTATGCGAGGTGTTATGAGGTTTGGGAAAAAGGGTAAGCTAAGCCAAAAGTTTATAGGTCCTTATGATGTTTTAGACCGTGTTGGCGAGGTGGCCTATAGATTAGCGTTACCACTAGCCTTGGATAGAGTACACAATGTTTTTCATGTATCTCAACTTCGAAAGTATGTGAGCGATCCGTCGCATATCCTTGAGATGGAGAACATCGAGCTTGATGAATCCTTGTCCTACGCCGAGATTCCTAAGGAGATTCTTGATCGCAAGGTTCGTAAGACCCGGAATGGTGAAACGGTCTTACTCAAGGTCCTTTGGTCTAATCATAATGTGGAGGAAGCCACATGGGAACCCGAGGAAGCTATGCGAGAACGTTTTCCTAACCTTTTCGATCAGGTATGTTTGGTTACGGGGACGTAACCGTTGTTCTTTTAGGGGGGTAGGAGATGGTCGCGGTCGTGTTTAGTCTCGTTTGTTGTTTTGCTTTGTTGTGTTTTGTCTTGGTTGTTGTTTTGCTGTGAGTTGGGGTAATGACTTTTGTGGTGACTTATATAGTTCCTTGGCATTGTTATATGTGGTTAGTATAGTCTTGGGGTGTAGTGTTGTGTTTTGTTTGATAGTACAGTGTGAACTTCGGGACGAAGTTCTTTCTAAGGGGGGAAGATTGTAACACTACGGATTTTCTTTGGTGACTACTCGACCGAGTAGAGCCTACTCGGCCGAGTAGTGCTATTGTTATGAGTTGTTTTGGTTCTGCCGATGAATACTCGGCCGAGTATAGTGAATACTCGACCGAGTAGAGGATACTCGGTCGAGTATTACTTTACTCGACCAGTATTCGATCTGCGAGTATTATTTTGACGGTTTGATTAGGGAATGTTTAAGTTTATTTTATATCCCGCGTCAGTTTTCAAAACATCATTTCAACTTCATCAGTTTCTACGTTACCCTAATTACACCCTAATCATTCCTTAATCACCCAATTGCTTTGTTGCTTGCGAAACCTTCAGAGTCCTTACGTACAATCCTCATCCCACTGTTGGTAAGTTTTATTCTATGTTGTTGCATTTGTTGGGGTTACTGTATAATTATGGAATTGGGAATATGGGGGTTGTGCAATGTGTAATTGTGTGATATGATTATGATATAGGAGAATACTTCGTAGAGGAGCCTTTCTAAGTGTGCAAGTTCATTTCCTCTGTTGATTTCTAAGGTAGGGTTTCCTACTCAGTTTACTGTTACTGTAAGACATGTTGTTGTGTTTATTGTTATCTGTTGATCATCGGAATATGGAGTTGTGGTGATGATGTTGGTGTAAGGGTGTTGAGATGGCTGTGATATCTTGCGGTTATGATTGTGGTGGAGTCACTTGCGGGAGTGGCTTCACACCCTAGTTCGCCCTCCGTGGAACCCGCCACGGGAGGGGATGTGCACATTAAGGGACATGGATGATTGTCGCTCGTGAGGAGCTGGACTAGGTGGGATCGGCTGCGGTCACCCACTGGCGGCGAGGATTACCTGTTGCGATGGGTAATCTGGCAGGGCTACACACTTCAGTGTGTAGTCGGTTACTGTGTGTGAATGAAGGATTGGGAACTGGCGATGATCAGTTAATTGCTCCGTTTGTTTGTCTTACTTGTTTGTGTAATACTGACCCCGTGTTGTTTGTGGAATCTGCGGTGATCCATTCGGGGATGGTGAGCAGGAGCTTGACAGTATTGCTAGTGTGAGCTTGGGGACTATCTTGGGAGGAGTGCCATCACGAGTCATAGCATCACCGTCGAGTCTTAGTTGGATTTCTTTATTTGTCGACTTTGCGGTTGTATTTTGTTATCACAAAGATTTTGAGTTTGGTTGATGTAAACTTTACATTTTACAAAGATATTTTAATAAATGTGCTCAGTTCGGACGCTTTTTGATATATACTAACCTCGGGCAACCGAGATGGTAACACACTTTCATGGTAGGGTGGTCCTGGTAAGGCACCTTGGTATGAGGGGGTGTTACAGTAACAGTAGTAGTAACAGTGGCAGTGGTGACGGTGGTAGCAGCAGGGACCACCATCTCAGTAACATACGGAACAATAGTAGAACTAGAGGTAGAAACAGGGGTACTACTATCCATCCTATCAATCAAAGTAAGTCCTTTAATAGAAAACAATCAAACAACATCGAAATTTCCCCCAAACTCGAAGTTTCAAAACCCTAATATCGATAATCAAGCACAAAAATGCAATGAAACATTAAAGATTAAGGGAAAGAACTTACTTGATGGAATACCCACTACAAAACGCAATTAAAATCAATGAAAACGCACAAATCAATCAAAGTAATTTCGATTTCCGCATAACCCTAAACCCGCAAAAGCTCGAAAATTAATGGGGAAATTAAGGGGATTGGATTTAATTGATGTTAAGGGAAGGATTTAGGTAAATAAATCGGTAATTTAGGGGAAGAAATGAGGGATTTTGGTTGAGAATTGGGGTCTGTCGAAAGAAAATTGGGGAAAACAAGGATAAACAAATGAAATAAAGTGAAGGAAGAAGTTAATCCCTTTCGTTTATATCAGCCTAAGTTGCTCGATCGAGTGATTTCAAACCACTCGATCGAGTGATTTCAAACCACTCGATCGAGTCCTTTCCTCATAATTTGCTCGATCGAGAGCTTCTGGTACTCGATCGAGAAACCCCAATTTTGACATCCTCGATCGAGAACTGCATATTACTCGATCGAAGGCTTTGTCCTACACAGTTGCTCGATCGAACACAAAGAGTGCTCGATCGAGTACTTTCTCCTTGGCACACTTCCCAATGGTCGTACATCTTCCCCAAACCTGCATAAGAACACCGAAAATACTTCCCGAAAATACCAAATCCACGATACGCAGTCTATATTCGGTCTTACCCTATTTAAAAAGAACTATGCTAATGTCTAAAAAGCAATTAAAAATGTCTAACAATTAAACAAATTACAAAAGATTTTACAACGGGACAGCTCCTCGTTTATCTTCCAAAACACTTCAATAGCCCACAGGAGGGCTTCTGACTGGAGGAGGTCCCTTCAGCATCGCGGACTGTCCTTCTTGATCTCCATGAATTCGAGTTAACTGAAGAAGATTAGTTTGCGTCCACATACGCCTTCACTTTCTTCTTTTCCTTGTTCCAGCCTTTCTCTTTGGCATCTTCTTTGGCATCATTTCCATCAGTGAGCTTGACTTTCATTGTACCTTTATCGATGGAATCTTCAATGTCCACTCTGTTTATACCTATAACAATAGAAATAACAGAATGGTCCTCCATATTGCTCTCAGTCTGAGGCGGAGGTGTCAATATAGCAACGCATGACTCAATATTATCAATTGGAGAATCTGTGTTAGGGTCTATAGAGGGTAGTGCATTGCAAGGCTGAACCTGCATAAGGGCCCTATGAACATTGGACTGATAGAAAATCAGCTCCTCATCTCCTACCTGAAAGGTTAGAGTCTTCCCCCGACATCTATTAATGCGCGAGCGGTAAATAGGAATGGTCGTCCCAATATAATAGGAGTGTAAGAGTCTTCGGGGATGTCCAAGACGACAAAGTCAACGGGAATAAAGAACTTCCCGATCTTAACAGGTATGTCCTCTAAGACACCTAGGGGCCGTGATAAAGTACGGTCCGCCATCTGCACAGTCATGTTAGTACAATGAAATTTAGTCAAACCGAGTCTCTTAGGGAGAGACAACGGTAAGACGCTCACACTAGCTCCCAGATCACATAACGCATTATCAATTAAGTGGGTCCCTATATGGCATGGAATAGAAAAGCTACTCGGGTTAGACAATTTAGGTGGTGACTTATTTTGAATTAGGGCTGTGCCTACTTTAGTCAAAGCCACCGTCTCGTGATCATTGATATGCCTCTTACGAGTTAATATTTCTTTCATGAATTTTATATAAGAGGGTACCTAGGTTAGCAATTCGGCGAAGGGAACGTTGACATGAAGGCTCTTTAAAATATCAGCAAATTTACCGAATTGTTGCTCCGCCTTTTTGTTCTACAATCGCCTCGGGAATGGGACCGTGATGGGAATAGCTAGTCCTTCATTTATTTTTGCCAAAGAATTATCGTAATCATCACCAGTTTTACTCGATCGAGCTTCAATTCCTCTCGATCGAGTAACATTCTCAGCAATTTCATTCGATCGAGGACTTTCTTTCACTCGATCGAGAGCTCATTTTTCAACAGTGCTCGATCGAGCATCATCACCACTCGATCGAGCAACTTCCACAACAATTCCTCACGATCGACCTCCAGAGATTAGTCGATCGATTACTTTTCTCGGATTCAGCATTGTTTCGTCAGATGACGATTGTTCACGTACAACAACATCTATTTCCGGGTCTGATTTGTGACCTTCAGTCGGCAATTTGGGTCCTTTATAGGAAAGACCACTCCTCAGATTAATCAAATTTACCGTATGATGTTTCTTATCAGGTTGGGACGATAAATGACCCGGCTGCCTCGAATCATAATTGGTGGCTAGTTGAGCTATTTGTGATTCAAGTGACTTAATTGATGCATCTTTTTGTTGGTCACTCTTCTGCATTTGAATGGTCAACGATTGTATCATTGACTTCAACTCAGTCACATCACTCACACCACTAGAGGAAGCACCTTGTTGCGGCGGTGGAAAAGATGGAGGCTTCTGAAAGCCTTGTTGAGCTGCGGTGGAGGTGTAGGATTCAACACATTTTGACTTGTCATCTCAAGTTAGGATGGACTCCACTTTGATTGTTGTAATAGGAGCCTCCTTGCCTGTATTGTTGAAAGGCAAAACCCTGCTCCTTCTCAGCTAGACAGTCCACATCAGTGTGACCATTATTACCGCCACATCTCTCACATGAGACGGTCTCTTGTCTATTCAACAAGTGGACCGTCTGTTGATCCCCCATAGCCTGCAACTCAAGTTTATAGAACCTGGCATTCATGGCTTCTAGTTGAGTCACAAGTGCACTATCAACAGAAGAAACCGTTCTAATTCCTCCTCTTGGATTACCATATTCAGCACAATGGGTGGCCATCTCCTCAATGATTCCCCATCCTTTATCATCGTCAATATTCTTCTGAAATCGACCATTTGATGCAACATCCAAAATAGCACGGTGATCGTCATACAACCTATTATAAAATTGGTTGCACAAAAACCACTGATCGAAACCGTGATGAGGAACAGACCGCACCAGTTTCTTGAACCGACCCCATGCCTCGTACAAGTTCTCATCCGGTGTTTGCTTGAAACTTGTAATCTTTCCTCTCAATTGATTAGTTCTCTGTGGAGGAAAGTACCTTTTATAAAAGGCAAAGGGCTAAGGTCTCCCGCTGGTAATCCCAGCTGCAGTCCTATCAAGATCAGTGAGCCACTCTCGGGCTTCATCAGTCAGAGAAAAAGGAAATAGAACTTCCTTAATCTTGTCCTGCGTCACTCCCTTAGTAGCAGGAATGGTAGAACAATAGTCTGTGAAGACTTCCATATGCTTTCGCGGGTCCTCACCTGCTACTCCATGGTACATATTTCTCTTGACTAGATTGATATAAAATAGCCGAATGTCAAATGTGCTCCCATCTTCTGTTGCAAGGTTAAAACCTTTAGGAATAGAAGCAGCTGTTGGCTCGGAATGGCTCGCGATGTTAGGCATCTTCAAAGAATTGGCTGCAGAAATAGAAGTATCTTCTTCAAAAGACTGGTCTTCTGCAAATAGAAAATGTTCAAGATCCGGTTCAAAAGTACTCAAGGCTTCCTTTTGACGATTCTTTCTCAATAAGCTCTGTCTATAGCGAAAAGTCCGCTCCGGTTCAGGATCAGCTGGTACTAATTCTGACCTGTTAGACCTGGGCATACACAAAACTAAGAAGGAAAAATAATAAGAACAGCCTCAAGGAATTGAAAATCCCTTGAGACTAAGACAGACGAAAATAAACAGATAAATAGGCTAATTGCCACCCCGGCAACGGCGCCAAAATTTGACACGGCTGTCGCAACCCTATCAAAAGTAAACCAACTGGCTCAACTAATAAATATAGCAGAGGTAAGTTGGGTATCGTATCCACAAGGAGGCTATTATATCTATTTGCTAATCTGAGCCCGTCACGGTAACAAATGGATGATTGAGTTTGTTTTCTAATCTAAAAAAGCTTAAGGCAAGAGAATAAGAGCAATAAAGACAGTAAAGGGAAATAAATTTTGATCAAATAAAGAGAGGAATGTTAGGAAGTCGGTTCACCATGGCAATTAATCAATTCAGTCATAAATAGCTCAAACGGTATAATGTGAGAAGGGTATAGGAAAGGTCCTCTCGGTCCACTTTCTGCCCTAAGATACAACTAACTTAACTCTCGTCCTTATTAGTGTAGTCTTACTGTTCATAACAGGTCTATTCATTCCAATCTCTCGATCTAGGTCTGAATTTAACCAAGTTAACTGATTTAGAAGCGTGCACTCAACTAAACGATTACAATTATATTGTTATAAAATAGTTCTCACAATTCAACCATCTAATCTATTCGTAACTTCATCTATTCACTACCATGGCTCCCCTAATCCTAACATAGATGGAATTAGCTACTCATATTTTTAATGAAAAAAGCAACAATGATAGATGAAGCAATAAGAGACATGATATAAGAATTAAAAGAACGATATTGCATAAATTAACAACAACGATAAATAAACAGAAATTAGGGACAAGAGATTAATATGCAAAGAAAGATTAAATTGTATCAAAGGAGAAAGAAAGATTACAAAGTATTGAATCCGGCACAAGATCAGAGCAACGTACGAAAGGAGAAAAGGGAAGAAAAGTATCCGCTTAAAATTTCTGAGATTAGAGAGTAATTAAGAGAGTAAAACAGAATGTAAAAGGTGTCCGTTTAACCTAATGACGTCTTCACCTTATATAGGGAAGATTTTTATTAACTAAACTAAGATATTAAATAAGTTACACGAAACAGAAATCTCGTATAATATAGAAGACCTCTCGATCGAGGAATTTCATTCCACTCGATCGAGCAAATCTTCAGCCAAGTCCTTCGATCGAACAGAAACAACCTTCGATCGAGGACCTTCAAATCAGCCTATTTCGATCGAGTTCAGCAGGGACTCGATCGAGCACTAGCAACCACCAAAACCACTCGATCGAAAAAAGGAGCCTTCGATCAAGTGCCCAGCTACTGAAACAGCTTGACTCTTCGTTTGGTTAGCATCTAAAGACTCCTTCACGCTTCCCGAGGCACGATAATTCTGCTCAAAACCTTCCATCTCCATAAATGCATGCTAAGGGGACTGAATAAGGCACGATTTCACTACTTTCGGGTCTATTCCTACAATTAAGACAAACCAAACCAAAGTAGCCTATTCGGGGCATTTTGCAATACAAAACTATGAGAATAACATGGAAATACGTGCAATAAGAGGCCAAAAAGGACTATATAAATTGCACGTATCACATAGGGACATGTTTTAGGCTTGATTACGCTCCTCTCCAGTTCATACCTGCAAATAATACAAGGAAAACCAAAGTAGACAATTCGGGGGACATTTGTAGCTAAACACTACTAAATATGCATAGGAATGCGTGCAAATGAAGTACAAAATGCCTATATAAAATGCACGCATCATCGAACCTTACTTGCACTATATTGCTTTATCAATTAGAGTAATCTAGAGTATAGTTTGGCTTATAAATTATTAATTTGGTAGTTAATTCTAGCATTTACGACACCTAGTCTTTTTACCTATCAAATTTTGGCGCCGTTGCCGGGGAAGGAAACATAGCTAATGCTTGTTTTTGAACTATTGGTCTTTAATTAGTTTAGTTAGTCTTTGTAAATATTAGGACTCATTTATTTGCCATAAATTATTTACTTGTTTGATTAAATGGCTAAGATCTCTTTTGCACAAGATGAGGGTGAATTGTTTTGCAATTACTTTGATAGACTTGAGCAATATGTCTTGCAATGCAATTATTCTTATGATTCATGGGAGCTTGGCCGTATAGTTTATTATGGTTTGAATGGGGAGTATGTGTCTTGTGTGCATAGCTTGAGTAATGGAAGATTATTTGAATGGAGTTGTGAGGATAAATGGGAACTCTTCCACTACTTAGCCAATCTTACTAAGAAATGGGAGTTCCAAAACTCTTGTCAAACCCAAAAAACAACAAAGTGAGACAATGCCCACCCATGATACACCTTCAATGAGCATCCAAGAAATGTGTCAATCTCTCCTCAAGGGTCAAAGTGAAATGAAATAAAAAGTTAGATAGGGATATAGAACTACACAAATCGAGAATGGACATCTTTAATAACCAAATGAACCAAATTCGTGGTGATATCAATGGAAATGAGATGGGTGAAGAGGTTCTTCACACTTTAGACAATGAGTTTTTTGATGATGGTTCCTTTGATAAAGAGAATGAATGTGAGGTTGAAGACCCTCTTCTCCTTAAACTTGATACGAGCTACTCTTATAAAGAGTATTGTTTGTGGGATGATGAGAAGGATGCTTATGTTTTCACCACACTTCCATGTCATTCCCCCTTTGTGGTATCTACCGACACCTTCTGCACTTGTGATGATGGTTCCTCGAGTTATAGTCATGTGGATAAGGACAACTCCTCGGTCCTTAGTGGACTTGGTGAGGAGTTGTGGTGTGAGGAGTCATTGGGTCAAATTATTGAAAAAGATGAACATGAGGGAAGTATGGTCGAGGAAGAGGTTGTTTGCACCTTTGACAACTCTTATTTTGAGGGTCTATTTGATGAGGAAGATGATATGTGTGACTTAAAACCTTCTTTGGCCTTGCCATCCATTGAGATCCCTATTCACATTCCTTGTACCAAAGTTGACGACTCACACCTTGGAAACAACTCTTTGGTTCGTAGTAACTCTTCCCCGGAATTGACCTTTAAAGAATCGGGGAGTGAAGTGTTTGAGAAGAATGACCAAGGAGCAATGATTTTTGAGGTGGTTGGAATCGAAAAAGAGGAGGTGGAGGCTCTTAAAGACGTGATTTGGGAACCTCCAAAGCCTATGAAACTTGTAAGTGTGGGGGTAAAGGAAGATGCTAAACAAGAAATGGAAAATGAGTTTGTAGAGGTGTACCCCCACAAGGAGGATCCGCCTCAAATTTTCTTTGAAGTACCATCCAATTCACTCCCCAAAGAAGCTCACGAGTTGCCTCACTCTTACTTGGTCTTCATTAAGTCCATCCCATCCTTCAAGGAACCATATCGTGACATGAAACCGTTGATTAAGCATGAAAACTTGAGACACTTGTCTTGTGTTTACTATTTCCTTACTTATGCTTGCTATGTGGGTGATCTATGCTATGGTCACGCCTCTTGTCTATGGGCTAATTCATTTGATAAGTTGCTAAGGTTTTTGCGTTGTTTCGCTCTTGACTCTTGAAAAGAAGAACATATTAAAAGGCGTCGAGCAAACGACGAAAACCAAAAGCGCTTTACGGGAGGCAACCCGTACTCCTTTTACATTTCTTTCTTTCCCTTTGCATTTATAGTACTCTCATCCACATTAAGGACAATGTGGAAACTAAGTGTGGGGGAGGAGATTGGTTGTAACATATGTAAGCTTTATTTCATGTTTTGATGCATTATTAATTTTAAAAAAAAAAAAAAATTCCGACTAGGTGAAAACCCACAAGGGTGGTGTAATACCTGTCCTTTTAGAGATCCGTTGACCGACATTGACTGACCTGAGACACCTATCTAAACCTTCGGAAACCTTGCGAGTTAAACCTTGTGACGTTGTGAGCCTTAGAGTTCGTGTTACTCGATCTAACGGGGGCTACTCGATCGAGTAGCTTGGGCACTCGATCGAGTAGAGGCCACTCGATTGAGTAAGTGGGATACTCGATCGAGTAACGTGAGTTCAGCGGGAATTATAAATCGTAAAATCGTGAAACTCAAATCATTTCTCCACCTTTCTTCCTAAACCTAGATGTCGTCATTTCACTTCTCCTTCACCACGGCTCATCTCCTTGAGGCCTTTGAGAGTTGTTATACCATAGGGATGGGATGTGATACCCGTCGTTTAGTACCAAAAATAAATACCTAAAACAACTAACAGAAGCTAGTGGAAGTAGGGTCGATCTCCACAGGGAGGCTATTATATCTATCTGCTATGTAAGTCTGTCGTGTAACAATCTGGGGGTTTAAATTTATTTCTAATAAACTAAAAGAGATTTAAGAGAAAAGAGCAATGAAAATAATGAGAATTAAAGATATGATCAAATAAAGAGAAGTATGCTAGGAAGTCGGTTCACCATGGCAATTAATCAACTCAGTCATAAATAGTTCAAACGATCTAATGTGAGAAGGGTAAGGGAAAGGTCCTTTCGGTCCGCTATCCGCCCTAGAATACAACTAACTTAACTTTCATCCTCATTAGTGTGGTCTACTGTTCATAACAGGTCTGTTCATTCAAATCTTTCGATCTAGGTCTGAATTTAACCAATTTAACTAGTTTAGAAGCGTGCACTCAACTAAACAATTACACTCATATTGTCATAAAACAGTTCTCACAATTCAATCATCTAACCTATTCATAACATCGTTAACTCACTACCATGGCTCCCATAATCCTAACATAAAAGGGTTTAGCTACTCATGCTATTAATGGAACAAACAATAATAACAATGAATAAACTAGCAAGAGACATAATAGAATGATTAAAGGAATGATACTGCATAAATTAATAACAATAATCAAACAGAAATTAAGAACAAAGATTAAGAGAAAACAAAGAGGAATTAAATTAAGAGAAAAGAGTAAAGAGGGATTACAAATTGAGATCCGGAATTTAAGAGCAAAGTGACGTGCAAAGGAGAAGAAAATTTCATCAGTAATTAAGAGTCTAAAACAGAATGATTAAGAGTAATCTCGAATAATGGAGTGTGTTTAAAACCTAATTACGTCTTCCCTTATATAGGGAAGATATTTATTAACTAAAACAAAATATTAATTAAGTTACACGAAACAGAAATCCCGTATAACATAGCAGGCTTCTCGATTGAGGATCTTTAAACACCTCGATCGAACAAAACTTCAGCCAAATCCTTCGATCGAACAAAAACAGCTGTCGATCGAAGATCTCCAAATCAGCCTATTTCGATCGAGTTCAGCAGGGACTCGATCGAACACCAAAAACCGTCAAAACCACTCGATCGAACAAAGCAGCCTTCGATCGAGTGCCCAACTACTGAAAATAGCTTGCTCTTCACTTGGTTAGCTTCCGATACTCCTTCACGCTTCCCGAGGCATAGCATTTCCGCTCAAAACCTTCCATCTCCATATATGCATTCTAAGAGGACTGAATAAAGCACGATTTCACTACTTTTAGGTCCGTTCCTGCAAATGAGGCAAAACAACCCAAAGTAGCCTATTCGGGGTATTTTGCAATACAAAACTATGAAAATGACATGGAAATGCGTACAATAAGAGGCCAAAAGGACTATTTAAATTGCACGTATCAAATCTCCCAAACCGAACCTTTACTCGTCCTCAAGTAAACTAAATGCAACTAATGAAACGGAAATGAAAACTCAGAGCTAGCCATAATTTGTCCACTTAAACCGTTTAATGCAAACAAAACTGACATTTATAGCTACAAAAGTCAAGCGCAAACGAGTTGTATGATGTCTATAAATAAGCTGAACTGTCGACCTTGCAAGACCTTTAAAAATGGACTCTCACGGGTCACTCTTCTCTCATGAAGAAAAGGGTAAGTATATAAATGTAAAAGAAAAAGAGAAATAGTCACTCACCTAAACTACGACCCACATAAACATGCTTGCAACAAAAATGAAAGACAATTCTAAACGCCATACATACATTCCAACCAATCAATGTCTGTCACAGCCGAGGGCTTACAAAATTATGGTTTAGTGAGGCATTGGGTAAGGAAAAGGCAAAACAGTTATGGAATTGTGAAGTAATAGTCAAGCTAGCTACCTAACAGACCCATACTAAGCAAATCCGATTCTTACTCAATTAGAAAATTGAACACAAGTGCCCTTCATTTGGCACATAAACTCACTAACCGAAACAACAACTCCTCAAAAGATATAAGTAAAGCATAGGAGTAAGACCGTAACAACCAAGCGTTTCTAATTTTTCACACGGTCTGTTTTTTTTTTCTTTTTCTAATCTTTCACGTTTTTTTCTTTTCTCATTTTCCTGTCCACATTTTTTTTTTCAACACATCCTCCTTCCTTTTCTTTTCTACCAACTCCAAACAATATAATACGAACCAAACTTGATCAACAAAATATGTACCGCAAAACACACTAAACTAGCTTGACGGGCAGGTTTAATTTGGGTGTAGTTAAGGGTCAAAAAGGCTAAGTTTGGCTAATGTGGAGCTTTAAATGGGTGAAAATGAAAGAAAGCAAAAATTGCAAGCGTCTCCCTGCATGTGACACCAACCACAAACCCGAATGTATGCAAGCAAAAAGAAATCGAATTTCATAAAAGTGCAAATTAATGAACATGCTATGCAAGGAGTATACTACTCTCAATTCCTACATGAACTGGTCATAAATGACACCAGTTATACGGCTCTAAAAACTCAGAAATTTTAAGTAGTTTGCCAATTTTTTTCAGGTCAAGTCTATATGTTCAGCTGTATTTTTAACATTAACTCGTAGACTATGCGCATGACAAAGCTAATAAAATGACAATCTGTTGCATGGCTTAAGTGAAATGACAAATTATAGTGCAATATCATCACTGAAATCTACCGTTCCGACTTGACCTAAATGCAAAATAAACGTGTAATATTTTTGAATTTTATTTGATTTTTTCATTTTTTTTATTGAAATTAAAACAATGCAAGCAGAAAATAAACGTCAATGCAAAACAAATGCAAATGCAGACTCAAAGGATGCAATATCCTCCCCAAACCAAAACGGACAACGCCCTCGTTGTCCTCCAGCATACACCAGCAGTATAAATGGGAAACGGGAAAAATACAACCAATAAATGAATAAATGAAATAATTGAATAAAAGGAGATGAAAAATAAAGAAAAGCAGAAAATACTTACAATATAAATGAACTTCCCCAAACCAGCCAGAAAACTAGGGAAGTGAGTAGACCAGTAGCTACTTGTCAGCCTTCTCCTCGTCGACCACCGTGTAGTCGGGGTCACGCTCCTGCTCCCGTCTCCTCCTCTCGTCAGCTCTAGCTCTCTCCTCCTACTCAGCCGTGTCTGCCTCACTCTCCGGCTGTGGGTACCCCTCCGCCGGGTACCGGTAAAAAGAAGGGTGTGGCCAGCCGTCTGGAATGGGACGTCCTCTCATCATGTGGTACTCATAGAGAGGGAACAAGGCAAGTGCCTGGTCCCGCTCTATATGAGCCACTCTCCTGCACATATCAAGAAACAAACCATCACGACGCCCTTGGTCCATGACCTCGGGTGCCTCAAAGGGTGGAGGAGGAACAAAGTTAGCCAACGGATCCGGCTGAGTAATAGAAGGAGTAGGGACAGGGGTCGGTATAGGCGTGGGCGTGGACGTGGACGTCTGCCCAGCCTGGATCGGTGTGGACCCCTCCCTGGTCCCAGGTCTCTTCTGCTTCTTAGAAGCGGAAGGAGCAAGTGAAAGGTGGTAAGAAGGTAGAGGTGGAGGTAACCTACCCGACACAGTGGTCAAAGGTAAAAGACGGGATAGGTCGGGAAAAGGTAAGGTCACGGACTCGAAACCACTAATCATCCAAGTCCGTTGGTCCTTAGCTAACCAAAACATGGCCAACATGGCCTGAATATCTATAGCATTATCCCTATCTACATGCACAAGGCCACGGGCAAGGTGGGTAGCTAATCCACCACAGGAGATCAGGCCTTTCTTTTTCTGCCCGACAACGTTAAAATGTTGAGCTGCCAGATAAGAAATGTTAAGGACAAAGGGGCCAACACTATCAATGTTCAAGTAGCTCGCTAAGATCGACAGCTCAATGTTATTCACATTGTTAGGCTCGTGGCGCCCAAAGATCGTCTCTCCTAAAAGACGGAGGTAGTAACGGGCTGGGGGAAGGTGAACGTGAGCTCCCTTCCTCTGGTCAAAGGGAGTCTGTGCAAGAGTGGGCCAAAGTAAAGCAAGGAGCTTCCTAGGAGGCTCCGAGGGACCGTCAATAGTCAAACCCAACCTCCTCCCAAACTCAACTAAAGTCCAAGTGAAGGTCTTGTTGAATAGTCTAAAAGAAATGCACGCACTCTCTGGGTTAGTCTTATAAGCCGCGGGTGAGAAAGTGAGAGAACTAAAGAATTCTAAAGTCACTTTCTCATAGGTCAGCTCTATCATGGTGGTCAGACCCATCATCCCAGTCTCGTTTAACAATTCAGCACGGGTTCAAAAATCCCCAATTTTTCCAATAAAGACCGGCACAAAAAACGTGTAGAAGTGACGTTACAGTCCATCAAATGAGTTAAACGAATACGGTGAAGCGGGTTAATGAAAATTACCTCGGGATACTCGGGTACAGGATCCAAAGAAGTGTCAGTTGCGAACCTGGCGGCCATGCGTGCATCAGCTGTGGAACCGCTCCTCCCCTTCCCCGTCCCTGAGAGCCTGAAGCAGCGGCAGGAGTAAGAGCGGCAGCAACGAGCCCGGGAGCACGGACAAAGGGTGGCCTCTGTACAAGGGCAGTGGAAGTAACTGAGACAGTCGGTGTCAACACAACAGGGTTCGACACCGGGACATGGAAAACAATGACAGTAATAGGAGCAGCTGTAACAGTAGAAGTAACCGGTACAGTGGTGGTGATGGTGGTGGCAGCAGGGACCATCGTCTTAGTAACAGATGCAACAGTAGCACTAGTGGAAGCGGAAACAGGGGTACTACTATCCATCCTATCAATCAGAAGCAATCTCTAATAAAAAACAATCAATCAAATTCGAAATTTCCCCCGATTCCCAATTCGAAACCCTAATTCGAATTTGCTAGTATAAAAACGCGATTAATCAACAAGGAAAGGGAGAGTGAACTTACTTGTGATCATGTACCTAAGAGAAAAAGCAATTAAACCAACAAACAAAGCACAGAATCGAACGAAATGAGTTCGATTTTTCGAACCCTAATTCCTCAGAAAACCGCAAATAACACAAAAATGCAAGGGGAAAATAAGGGGCAACGGTTTAATTGATGCTAAGGGAATGATTTGGGTAATTAGATTGGTAATTAGGGGAAGAAAATTGGCGATTTGGGGAAATTAGGGCTATCGCAAAAACAAAGGAAGAAGGAAATGAAGTTGAATAATGAAAATAGAAGAAGGAGCTTAGAAACTCCCTCGTGTATTATCAGCGCTGTCACTCGAGCTAGTGATTTGAAACCACTTGATCGAGACCTTTCCTCAACATTCTGCTCGATCGAGTAAAATACCATTCGATCGAGAACCCTTCAATTATGACCCTTCGATCGAGAACAGAAAACCACTCGATCGAAACCTTTACCTGGGCAATCTGCTAGATCGAGTACAGAAAGTATTCGATTGAGATCTTTTCCTTTGGCACGCATCCCAATATAGAATGTCTTCCCCAAACCTATGTAAAAACATAGAAAATGTTTCCCGCAAATACCAAATCCACAATACGCAGTCTATATTCAGTCTTATGCTATTTAAAACTAACTACGCTAATGTCTAGAAAGCAATTAAAGTGTCTAACAAAAACTTCAAATTACAAATTGTTTTTTACAACGGGACATTTCCCGTTTATCTTCCAAAACACTTCAACAGACCACAGGAGGGCTTCTGACGGGAGGAGGTCCCTTCAGCATTGCGAACCGTCCTCTTTGATCTCCATGAATTTGAACTGGTTGAAGAAGAATAGTTCGCGTTCACATACGCCTTCACTTTCTTCTTTCCTTTGTTTTTCTTTTCCCGTTCATGGTCTTTTTCTTTGGCATCTTCCTTGGCGGTGAGCTGTAATTTCCTTGTACCTTCATCACCGGGATCTCCAATGTCCATTCCGTCTATACCTGCAATAACAGAAACGACAAAATAGTCCTCCATATCGCTCTTAGTCCGAGGTGGAGGTATTAAAATCGCAGCACACGACTCAATATTATCCGTTGGAAGGTCTGTGTTAGGGTCTATAGAGGGTAAAGCGTTGCAAGGTTGAACCTGCATAGGGGCCCTACGAACATTGGACTGATAGAAAATCAGCTCCTCATCACCTACCTAAAAAGTTAGAGTCTTACCCCCGACATCGATTACTGCGCGAGCGGTAAATCAAAATGGTCGTCCTAATATGATAGGAGTGTAAGAATCTTCGGGGATGTCTAGGATTACAAAGTCAACGGGAATAAAGAATTTACCGATCTTTATAGGTATATCCTCTAAGACACCTAGGGGCCGTCATAAAGTATGGTCGGCCATCTGCACAGTCATGTTGGTACAGTGAAATTTGGTCAAACCCAGTCTTTTAGCGAGAGACAATGATAGGACACTCACACTAGCTCCCAGATCACATAATGCATTATCAACCAAATGGGTCCCTATATGGCATGGAATAGAAAAGCTACTTGGGTCAGACAGTTTGGGTGGTATCTTATTTTGAATTAGGGCAGAGCCCACTTCAGTCAAAGCTACCATTTCATGATCATTAATATGCCTCTTACGTGTTAATATTTCTTTTATGAACTTCATATAAGAGGGCACCTGGGTTAGCAATTCGGCGAAAGGAAGGTTAACGTGAAGGCTCTTTAAAATATCAGCAAATTTACCAAACTGTTGTTTAGCCTTCCTGTTCTGCAATCACCTCGGAAAAGGGACCGTGATGGGAATTTCTAAACCTTCATTTCTTTTTGCCAAAGAATCAACACGATCAGCATCATTTCTTTTCGATCGAGCGCCATTTTCCTTCGATCGAGTGATTTCGTCCTCATTTCTGTTCGATCGAGTACTTTCACTTACTCGATCGAAAGCTTCCTTTTAAGCATTGCTCAATCGAACATCATCACCATTCGATCGAGTACTTTCCATAGCAGATCCCTTTGATCGACCTCCAGTGATTAGTGGATCGAGTACTTTCCATAGCAGATCCCTTCGATCGACCTCCAGTGATTAGTGGATTGAGCACTTTTCTCGGATTCCGCATTGTTTCGTCCAAAGACGACTTTTTCTGCACAGCAACATCAATTTCAGGGTCTAATTTATCACTTTCAGTCGGCATTTGAGGTCCTTCATAAGAAAGACCACTCCTCATATTAATTAAATTCACCGTCTCATGATGTTTCTTATCAGGTTGGGACGGTAAATGACCCAGTTGCCGTGAAGCTTGATTAGTGGCTAGTTGAGCTATTTGTGACTCAAGTGACTTTATTGATGCATCTTTTTGTTGGTCACTTTTCTGCAATTCAATTTTCAATGACTGAATCATCGACTTTAACTCAGCCACATCACTTATACCACTGGAAGAAGCACCTTATTGCGGCGGTGGGAAAGATTGAGGCTTTTAAAAGCCTTGTTGAGCTTTATGAGGTGGAACATAAACTTGTTGTTATTGCGGTGGGGTGTAGGATTCAATACATTTTGACTAGTCCATCTCAAGTTAGGATGGACTCCACTCTGATTGTTGTAATAGGAGTCCCCTTGCCTATATTGTTGAAAGGCAAAAACCTACTTCTTCTCAGCTAGACAGTCTACAGCAGTGTGACCGTCTTCTCCTCCACATCTCTCACATGAGATGGTTTCTTGTCTAGTCAACAAGTGGACCGTCTATTGATCTCCCGCGTTCTACAACTAAACCTTGTCAAACCTGGCATTCATAGCTTCTAATTGAGCAGGAACTGCACTATCAACAGAAGAAACCGTTCTAATTCCTCCTCTTGGGTTCCTATATTCAGCACAATGGGTAGCCATCTCCTCAATGATCCCCAAACCCTTGTCATCATCGATATTCTTTTGGAACCGACCATTTGATGCACCATCCAAAATAGCACGGTGATCGTCATACAACCCATTATAAAATAGGTTGCACAAAAACCACTGATCGAAACCGTGATAAGGGACGGACCTTACAATCTTCTTGAACCGACCCCACACCTCGTACAAGTTCTCATCTGGGGTTTGTTTGAAACACGTGATCTTCCCTCTCAGCTGATTAGTTCGTTGTGGAGGAAAGTACCTTTTATAGAAGGCTAGGGCCAGGGTCTCCCAGTTAGTAATCCCATCTGCAGTTCTATCAAGATCAGTGAGCCACTCTCAGGCTCCATCAGTCAGAGAAAAAGGAAATAGAACCTCCTTAATCTTGTCCTGTGTCACTCCCTTAGTAGCGGGAATGGTAGAACGATAGTCTGTGAAAACCTCCATGTACTTTCGCGGATCCTCACCAGCTACCCCACAGTACATATTTCTCTCAACCAAATTGATATAAGACGGCCAAATGTCGAATGTACTGCTATCCTCTATTGCAAGGTTGAAACCCTTAGGGATAGAGGCAGTTGTAGGCTCGGAATGACTCGCGATGTTAGGCATCTTCTCAGAATTGGCTGTAGAAATAGAATTGTTTTCTTTGAAAGACTGGTCTTCTGCAAATAAAAAGTGTTCAAGATCGGGCTCAAAAGTACTCAAGGCTTCATTTTGACGATTTTTTCTCAACAAGCTCTGTCTATAGCGAAAAGTCCACTCCGGTTCAGGATCAGCTGGTACTAATTCTGACATGTTAGACCTGGGCATACACAAAACTAAGAAAGAAAAATAATAAGAACAGCCTCAAGGAATTAAAAATCCCTTGAGACTAAGACATAAGAAAAATAGACAGATAAATAGGCTAATTGCCTCCTCGACAACGGCGCCAAAATTTAATACCTGTCTTTTAGTACCAAAAATAAATACCTAAAACAACTAACATAAGCTAGTGGAAGTAGAGTCGATCTCCACAGGGAGGCTATTATATCTATTTGCTATCTAAGTCTGTCGGGTAACAATCTGGGGGTTTTAAATTGATTTCTAATAAACTAAAAGAGATTAAAGAGAAAAGAGCAATGAAAATAATGAGAATTAAAGATACGATAAAATAAAGAGAAGTATGCTAGGAAGTTGGTTCACCATGGCAATTAATCAACTCAGTCATAAATATTTCAGACGTTCTAATGTGAGAAGGGTAAGGGAAAGGTCCTTTCGGTCCGCTATCCGCCCTAGAATAGAACTAACTTAACTTTCATCCTCATTAGTGTGGTCTACTGTTCATAACAGGTCTGTTCATTCCAATCTTTCAATCTAGGTCTGAATTTAACCAATTTAACTAGTTTAGAAGCTTGCACTCAACTAAACGATTACAATTATATGGTCATAAAACAATTCTCACAATTCAATCATCTAACCTATTCATAACATCGTTAACTCGCTACCATGGCTCCCCTAATCCTAACATAAAAGGGTTTAGCTACTCATGCTATTAATGGAACAAACAATAATAACAATGAATAAACTAGCAAGAGACATAATAGAATGATTAAAGGAACGATACTGTATAAATTAATAACAATAATCAAACAGAAATTAAGAACAAAGATTAAGAGAAAACAAAGAGGAATTAAATTAAGAGAAAAGAGTAAAGAGGGATTACAAATTGAGATCCGGAATTTAAGAGCAAAGTGACGTGTAAAGGAGAAGAAAATTTCAGCAGTAATTAAGAGTCTAAAACAGAATGATTAAGAGTACTCTCGAATATTAGAGTGTGTTTAAAACCTAATTACGTCTTCCTTTATATAGGGAAGATATTTATTAACTAAAACAAGATATTAATTAAGTTACACAAAACAAAAATCCCGTATAACATAGCAGATTTCTTGATCGAGGATCTTCAAACACCTCGATCGAATAAAACTTCAGCCAAATCCTTCGATCGAACAAAAACAGCTCTCAATCGAAGATCTCCAAATCAGCCTATTTCGATCGAGTTCAGCAAGGACTCGATTGAACACCAGCAACCGTCAAAACCACTCGATCGAATAAAGCAGCCTTCGATCGAGTGCCCAGCTTCTGAAAACAGCTTGCTCTTCACTTGGTTAGCTTCCGAGACTTCTTCAGGCTTCCCGAGGCATAACATTTCCGCTCAAAACCTTCCATCTCCATATATGCATTCTAAGAGGACTGAATAAAGCACGATTTCACTACTTTCAGGTCCGATCCTGCAAATGAGGCAAAACAAACCAAAGTAGCCTATTCGGGGCATTTTGCAATACAAAACTATGAAAACGACATGGAAATGCGTGCAATAAGAGGCCAAAAGGACTATATAAATTGCACGTATCAGGATGCTTGAGTCGGGTAGCGGTCTTGACGCCGGATTGCTCTGTATAGGTATGTTGTCATTATCATCATCGTCTCCCTTGATTTCAGTTATGGTTATGGTAGTAGTAATAGTCGGTTTTGCTGGTTGTTATAGGTGGTTATGGTGATTGCTTGTTGTCTTGTGGCCGTGCGCAGAATCGTTGCAGTTTGCCATAGGTAGGTTTTCCTACTCAGTACTGTTGGTTGTCAAGCGTGTCGTTTGTATTGTGTAGTTGGTTTTGGTATTGTGGTTAGTGCTGTGGATCGGTTGTGATTGGTCATTGTGATTGTTTGTCTGTGGTTCTCGAGGTTCGTCCTCGGCTGAGTCACTTGCGGGAGTGGCTTCATGCCCTTGATTCGCCCTCTATGGAACCCGCCACAGAGGGGATGTGCACATTAAGGAGCATGGGTTATCGCTCGGATTAGATGAGCGGGGCTTAGGTGGGAACGGCTGCGGTCCCCCACTGGCAGGACTGGACCTTCGGGCAGTCAGAGAGGTGTGGTTGGTTGGAGGAGGTGGTGTATGTATATTACTGTGTTCTTTGTGTCTGCTTTTGTACTTGTTACCTTAGTTACTGACCTTATGTGGTATTGTTGAGTTGTCTTCTTGTGTTGTATCTGCGATGATCCACTATGGTGAGTAGTCAGTCTTAGCAGGTTGATGTATGGATCATAGCTTATGCTTGGAGGGGCGAGTCTACCACGAGTTATGGCAGAGATAGTTTTACATAGTTGGTAGTAGTCACGAGTTGTACCTTTGTTTTGTTTAATCACTTGTAATTTAATATAACTGTTCTTTTATCGACATTTGATTATTACTGTCCTCGGGCAACCGAGATGGTAATGCCCTTATCTGCTAGGAAAGGTCTCGTTAAGACTCCTTGGTATATGGGGGTGTTACAAAGTGGTATCAGAGAAGATTTTGGAACCTGTAACTAATGAGCCCAAAGAACGTTGTGAGTCTAATTGTGACACCCCCACATACCAAGGTGCCTTACCAAGACCACCCTAGCATGAGAGACCGTCACCATCTCGGTTGCCCAAGGTCAGTAGATCAAAGTTAACAATCAAAACCCAATTAATAAAGTATAAATGATTAAAGTTTACATGTTCTCCAAAACAAAAACAAAAGCACAACTGTGAAAGTTTAACAACTAGAAATGAAAGCTAAGTCTCTTGACGGCGGAAGCTAGACTCGAGTGATGACTCCCCATGACTGCCCCATAGCTAAAGAACTTCATCACCTGTCACAATCTGCTCACCATCCCCGAATGGATCACCACAGATTTTATAAAACAACAACGGGGTCAGTTACTGAATAACAAAAGTAAGACAAGTACAAAAGGCAACCAGCTGATCAACATCCACCTCCGGTCTCCCGATCTCACACAGTAACCGACTACACACCAAAGTGTGTAGCCCTGCCAGATTACCCATCACAATAGGTAATCCTCGCCACCAGTGGGGGACCGCAGCCAATCTCCACCTAAGCCCCGCTCATCAACGAGTGAAATCCCTGTCCCTTAATGTGCACATCCCCTCCCATGGCGGGTTCCACGGAGGGCGAACTAGGGTGTGAAGCCACTCCTGCAAGTGACTCCACCACAAACATCACAACACCAACACCAACACCAACACTCCCATAAAGATCAGCAGACAATCAATCGTACACAATACAACATAATCTCAAATCAATTAAACAAGAACTGAGTAGGGAAACCTTACCTTAGCATCAACTACAAGAGACACAAGCAAGGCAATCTAGAACGGCTCCTCTACGAAGTCCACACCTAACAACAATCATATAAACAATACTCACCATATGCAAAACCCTTTTTTCCCAATTCACAATTCAAGCCCAACCCTAAAAGATTAATCAAAGGAATAATGAAATCAAGGACTTACCGACACCAACGATAGAATGAGAGATGAAGAAACCTATTAACAATCACACACACTAGGGAGAGATTTGGAGAGGATTAGAGCGTCGTTGAAGTGTTTAGGTTTTGTAAAATGTAATTAGAAACTGATTAACGTGTTTTATATAACTCTAATCATCTCTAAATCAAACCGCGGAAATAACACCTGTCAGACCGGATACTCGGTCAAGTATAGAGTATACTCGGCCGAGTACCCTCTACTCGGTCGAGTATTCCACATACTTGGCCGAGTATTCTTGGACAGTAAGTTGTCCAGGATACACGACACCCCTTACTCGGCCGAGTAGGCCATCCTCGACCGAGTACCCGCATAGGAAATCCGTAGTATTACACTAATAAAATGAACCTGGTGTATGTGTGTTGGGAGCCCCGGCTTATACTTGATTTTGGGTGAGAAGGCGCCCTCATTTCAAAATCATGGCCCCAATATGCTTAAGCCAGTCACCGAGAATAGGCATATCGAGTCGGGAATTGTGTGCATAAATGTGTATGATCAATAGGTTCGAAATAGTTATGGTGGAGTCTGTGATAATGTCGAATGCGTGCATATAGTAACGATAAACTTTGAAGGTTTTTGAATTGTGGAAAGTGTGTGTGGATGTGATAAAGATGCTGAATGTGACAGTAGTGCATACAAGTATTGGATAGTGTGATGATAATAATAAGCTGTGAGTCGATTCTTTATATGCGTTCTAATTAGTATAAGTTGGCAAGAAATGTTTGGGAATAATGTAATGGACGAATGTTGTTGCGTATTCTTGTGATATGGCGTAATTATGTTAGATATTTGGTTGATGAAATGTCGTGACATGTTTGAAATTTTTAGCAAACTTGAGTGATATATGATAGTTCATTGCTAGATGGATGCTTAGAGTAGTGTAAACATAAGTCGGATAATTGAATTTACAAATGCGAAAGCAAATGTGGAATAAGGTGTTGATTGTTTATATGTATGAGCTGATATCATAGCGAATTGTCTTGCATAATGTTTAATATAGGATGGAATGATATGTGTAATGTTCGAATGAAATAGTTGTGTTACATTTGAGCTAGTATTAATGTGTTGTGATGGGATGAAATAATCAGTGACGAATTCCAAATATACTTTGGAATCGCCACGAGTTGTTGTTTTGCAGGAATCGTTAACTAAACTCGTAACTTTTGACTTTGTACCTAACCATACTCGACCGAATACGAGTGCCTACTCGACCGAGTAGACCTTACGCGATCTAGCTGTGGAGTTATTAGGTCGAAAAAGCTGGAATTGCCAGCGAAAACTCGATCGAGTAGCTCCAACTAGATCGAGTAGAGGCCACTCGATCGAGTACCCAACTTACTCTTTCTCATGATGTTTTTCCAACCCAAGACTTCTCCTTTTGTGTTTCCTACAAGTTGAACATTGTTAATACTCATTGTTTGTGATTAGTTCCATTTGTTTAGTTTAAATTGTCATTAGAGTCTTAATTAGTAGTGGAGTCTTACTTAGTATTCAATAGTTTTCAATTCAAGTCTTTAGTTTAAAAGTCCTTCTCTTGGGATCGACCATTACTTGCACTATATTGCTTTATCAATTAGAGTAATCTAGAGTATAGTTTGACTTATAAATTGTTAATTTGGTAGTTAATTTTAGCATTTACGACACCTAGTCTTTTTACCTATCAATATCTCACGAATTTTTATAAAAAAATAACTAATATTAAAATTAATCAAAAGAATTGAATAATTCCATGAATTGTGTTTTTTAGGAAAATATTTTAACTACAACAAATTATTTAAAAAAAATTCTTTTTTCGTCACGAAGTTAATAATAGGAGATACAGTTTTTATGTATAGATTATTTTAAATGGAAAATTAGTTTAATAATGAAAATATAATTTGTTTCCATATATAAGTTTGAGTACTTTGGAGGGAAAACTTTAGAGAAGTTGTATTCTCTTAGTATATAGGAGGATGGCCACTCATGAAATCTCATTTATCATGAGAAATCGCATTCTAAGGTGGTTAAGTGAATGATTGCAATCTATCTTAAGTATAGTTTTTACCACTTTAGGGGGAGAAAGTAAGCAGGGACGAAGCTAAGGTCAAATCCAAGACCGGGCCGAAACTTTTATCATATCTATATCTATAATCATTATTTCTAAAAACTTATTTTTTTATACAAATTTCCAAAAACTTATTAAAATGCTATTTTAACCCTTTTAGCACTGACTTCGACTAATTAGCTATGTGATAGAAAAAACTCAATATAACAATCACAGAAAATCAACTGAATTAACGAAAAAACAAACATAACAAGAAAAGTGAACTAAATTCAATAGAAGATATAATCCGTATGATGAATTATTACTTCTCGATTTATATAATTGGTCGAACTAAATCTTTTCGGTAACTTGTCGTTAGGAGCACCTAGACCAAAACACAATTTATAGCTTCACAAACAACTCTACAATTAGTAAAGAGGCAAGTAAAGGTCGGATCCCAAGGGACGGGAATTGAGATGAGATTTCTATTGAAACTAGTGGTGTCTTAGGGGTGTCACAATTTGGGTTGATGTAGAAGGTCACTAAACTAAATAGCAATGAAAGTAAATAAGCAAGATGAATTGAAAGGGTTGTAAACAATTGATAAAAAGCACTAGGGTATCATGGGGTCATAGGGGATTCATGGGAATTGATCATACAAACATGTTCTCAAATTATAAGCAAGCAATTATTGTTGTGATGGATTGAGTTGGGTTATATCTTACAATCCTAGGAAAGTTTGGGTCCCGGAGCCGAATCGATTAGATTGTACAACACCTACAAGTCGACTTAATCTTCCCTACTCAACAACATGCATGGTCTAATGAGACTCGAGTTGGTTTATGTCTTACAAGTCTCATTGAAAAGATAGGTGATGGGTAAAAAATGCAAGGATTCATAGGGTCGCATTTCATCAAACATAACATGTGCATGAGTTGAGATCAAAACAAGCAAGCAAATAAACCATGAAAGCATATTAATTTAAGCATGAATCATTCCCCATGTTGGTTTCCCCTAATTACCCATTAACCCTAGCTAGGTCACTACTCACTCATTATCATGTTGATCATGCTAGAAAGGTTGTCAATCATACCAACAAAATGAAACATGATGAACAAATGAAAGTAATTAACAATAATTAAAAAGGGATTAAGAGAATTATACCTACTAATGATTCCAATAATAAAGCAAAGAATAAAAGAAGTACTTGATGCTTGATTGAGAGGTTGTCAATCTCCCAATAATAACCCAAATAATCTTCAATTACCCAAAATAAAGGATGAACAAAAGAGAGATTAAGGAAATAAAACTTGTATTAAAACTTGATTAATTGTTGATTACAAAACTAAAGGGAGATTTGATTGATATTAACTACTCTAAGAATTGATAAGAAGAACATGCTCTTCTAATTAGACTAATGGGGTATTTATAGTGGAAATTAGGTGGATGCATTAGGGTTAACTAAGGGCTTAAATGACGATTAAGTCCCTACTTAGGGAAACGCCGGTATTTTCAGAAGGAAGGGCATCTTTCCTCAACATTGCTCATCTACTATAATATGTACAAAGGCCTTCTAATCTTGTCTCTCCTTGATGCTTGGTCATTGAATTCAATCAATTTAGTCTCATTTTGCCATGAAAATGCAAGGTTTGCACTTCTTTCCTACCAAGGACACAAAACCTCAAAGAATATGCAAAACAAAGAACTAAAGATAAGAAATGACCCAAATATGCACTAAAAAGCATGGGAACAAGGCTAATTCGGGGGCTAAATATGCGCTAAATATGGTCACATCAAATATCCCCAAACCGAACCTTTGCTCGTCCCGAGTAAAGAGGTGACTAAGACTAGGACCATTATTTAAACTAACCTAATAACATAGCCGATATGAGACAATTAGCGGGTCTCACTCCGCCCCTTCAACTCACAACAAGACAACCATGAGGTAGGATGCCTTCTTGCAAGGCAAGGTGGGTCTTGCCAAAATGGCGACACATCCAAACATTAAGCACACAAAATCACATAATAATGGATGCATCTACAAAAGAATAGCCACTTCCTCATCAAGTGGCGGAGGCACTAAAGAGGAACAAATTTAAGAGCATGTAATCCTTCACAAATACTAGTTCAACAAATTACTAAGGCTAAGAGGATGGCACTAAATCACCTCCAAATGGTGTTAAACTAGACTACTTTCGTCCTCAATTTCCAAATGCTTTCGTCAAGAGCGATCGGATGGTTATGGAATGATGATCCCTATGATGCTAGTAGCATATGACATGACAAGTCTCAAATTCTCTACAAAAGTAAAGGTCATGGATCGTCCCAAGCTCGACAAAGTGGCTTGACAAAAAGGCTTTTTGGGAATGAAATGCTCAAATCTTTATAAACAAGGGTGGATATGACTAGTATTCAAAATTTGACCTCATTCAACTTTCACATTTCAAAAATTAGAGATGGGGTTTGTCTCTTCCGGGCTAGTGTCCTTTGCTTTCGCCAATCGCTTATCAGGCAACCAGTTAACCTCTAGACAATAGCTTTTCGGGGTGATAGTCATTCTTTCTCTGGCGGTCGAATTCACAACCGTGTGGGGGCCCAATTCAATGGATCCCTCTCCAAAGCACATCGAAGTGGTACGCCTCCATCAAAACAACTAAAATTCTTAATAATTCAACATTTCATAACATTTGAGGTTTCCTTGGCAATAAATTACTTCCACATAACAAAATTTTCGACATGAGCACTTCAAACTTATTGATAGAAAGTATTTTTGGGTTGCCTTACCACAAGGTTAATCAAGGTCACCTAGACAAGTTAACCAAGTCCACATCACATCACGGGGTTGGAATAGGTGACTCACATGCAAACTCTTGACTAGGCTTTGGGTCATGGGTCAAAAGATACTAGTATGACACAACCTAGGGTGTTTTACAACCATTCTAGTAGGCAAAGTCTTAAGTTGAAAAAGTATTTGTAATGGCTTAGTTGCTCTTGTCAAAGTTCTCAATTAGGCACTTTTCAAAATATTTTATCTAAATGCAACTATATGCCATGATGCAACTAATATATACATCCTAATGCAAGTGATTCTACCAACTAATATGATATATAAACTAAATGCAAGTCCTAAGTTCACATTGTTATACCGCATCAATCAAAATAAAGCCACATAGTCATTAACATAAAGAGGAAAAAGGAGATTAGAAAGATCATACCATGCGGTCTTCATGATCCTCATGCCTCGGATGTGGCGTAGTCAATCAATGTGAACAAGGATAGACAAACATAATATATACAAACGATATATACAAGACTACACTACAAAGGAAATGAACTTGTTTTTGGGTTTTTCAATTTTCAAATTTTTATGGTTTTTCGAAATTTTTCAATTTTTTGGATTTTTGAATAAAGTTAAGTTAGAATTCCCCATCCCCACACTAATATGGGCATTGTCCTCAATGGCCAAAATGATGGGAAATTATGCAAACATGATGCATGAATTCTATACTAAATGCAAGCTACACTAATCTATACTACATGATGCATGGTTTTTGTTTATGACGGAGAGGATAATTTAGATTACCTCCCGTTGTGTATGCATGTACTTCCCCAAACCGATTTAGACATTATTGCTAATGTCCTAAGGTTGGGTGTAGTTCATGCACACTCTATGCAATGCATGAAACTAATTTTGTTATTTTGGATTTTCAAAAGGTGGGAACAATAAAATGAGAACACCTCAATGGAGCCGAGGTGTTAGTCCTCTATGGTGCTAGGACTACTCCAACAATGATCAAGATAAATAAATAAAACAAAGAGAGAGATAGACAAACCTCAAGAGGGTAGGAGCCTCTAAAGCTTGCTAATCTTCCATCATATCATCACTATCATCATCTTCCTTACTAGAAGTGGATTCATCACCACTTTCTTCTTCACTTTCTTGCTCACCTTGCTCATCATCCTCTTCTCCTTCTTCACTAGCTTCTTCATCAATGTTATCATCAACCTCTTCATTACCGACAACCTCATTATCACCCGGAACAACCCTAGATGCACTTGGAAAGAAGACTTCCCTATCCGCCCAACTAGGCAAAGGACATGAAGGGTCAAGTAGTCCTGTAATACTCCGTATTTATAGTCTTGGGGGTACTCTATCGAGTAGCCCTTACTCTGTCGAGTAAGGGTAAGTGGCGAAATAAAATAGTTTCTGACCTGTTGGGCACTCGATCGAGTAGTCAGGGCACTCGATCGAGTAGGGGTACTCGATCGAGTACCTTGGGTACTCGATCGAGTGTCCTAGGTTTACGGGGAGTTTTCTCGGGTTTTGTTATTTACGCGATTAAGGTATTTAAACATATTCGTCATTGTTCTAAATCACTTTTTACAAAACCTAAAACCTGTTTAAGAGAGAAAGCAACTTGTCTTCTTCCTCATCGCGTTCTTGACAATTCCCGAGTTCGGACGGTCGGTTCGTATCGTAGTTCGTGTCTTTGGATTCCTTGCGTCGAGGGTAAGCTTTTAATATAATTTATATAATGTTTTGTTAAGATTGGTGAAACCCTAATTTAGGAATTGGGGGTTTTTATGAGTAGTATTTGAATAGTAGCATCTATGTGTTGTATGATAGGAGGAGAATTCGTAGAGGAGCCGTTTTGATACAAATTGTAGATACCGTCTGCGTGTTGTGCTTTCCAGGTAGGATTTCCTACTCGGTATTAGTCCCATAATGGGATATTGGTGATGTCTTTGTACTTAGTTGTTTGATATGATGATTGTGATTGTGATTGTGATTGTGATTGTGATTGGTTTCTATGGCTCTCGAGATGCGTTCTCGGCTGAGTGGGGTCACTTGGGGAGTGATCTCACGCCCTAGTTTCGCCCTTCGTGGAACCCGCCACGAAAGGGGATGTGCACATTAATGGACGGGGTTATCGCTCGTACGATGAGCGGGGCTTAGGTGGGAACGGTGCGGTCCCCCATCGCGTGGTCGGGTCCAAAGTGGACGGTCGGTATTGAGATGATGGGAGTTGGTGGTGTGTGTGTGTGTGTGTGAAAGTTCAAATTGTCTCTTTTGTCTTATTGTTGTTATCTATATTGATTGTGTGATTAGTACTGACCCCGGTGTTGTTTTGTAAACTGCGGTGATCCATTCGGGGATGGTGAGCAGATATTGAACAGTATAGAGATGAGTACTGGGATAGCTGGGGACGGCCACGACATGACGATAGAGTCTTCCGTGTAGTTTAGCATTTATTTACATTTCATTGAGAAATGATAGTTTGAATAATGTATCGTACTTTTAGTTGGTTTCATGGATTGTAACTATTCGTTAAACTATTTATAATAAACGTTGTTTCTGTTTTGTCTATTTGATTATCATACCTCGGGCGACCGAGATGGTGATGCCTTCATACCCGAGTGGTCCCGGTAAGGCACTTGAGTATGGGGGTGTTACAAATGGTATCGAGAGACGATCCCGAAACCCGTAACCAATGAACTTAATGAACATAGGGAGTCAATTAAAATGAACCCGGGGTAAAAGTTGTAGGAGCTAGTGCAAAGGCTTGGGAGACGTCCTAAAGTCGCGGGGGTCGCCCTACAACTTTGAACCGGTCACATGGGGGAAATGTGTGTTGAGTCATGTGTGTGCTTAGTAACTTGCGTAACAATGTGATGGAATGTGTTGATGGTTGGATGTTCGAATTGGAAGTTGATGAGATGAAAGAAAAGTAATGTTATATATATAGACATTGTTGATGAAATAATAGCATGATGGAATGTTTTACAACGTGGCAATTAATAGCATGATTGTTATGATATAACGTGATTTATAAAGTTAGCATGTTAGTATATGACGTAATATGCGGGTAGCTCTTACGTATTGGTGGTACTTGATCGAGTGAGGCTGACTCGATCGGGTAGGTTTTTGCGATTTTGAGTCCGAATCGAGTTTTGGGGCACTCGATCGAGTAACTAGGGGTACTCGATCGAGTAGGGGGTCACTCGATCGAGTAGCCTAGATACTCGATCGAGTGGGATAGAGATCAGAAGGTCTGTTTGGTTTTGGAGTTTGGGTACTCGATCGAGTACATGGGGGCACTCGATCGAGTAGCCCGTTACTCGATCGAGTGGGTTTGGGTACTCGATCGAGTAGGTTCTCGGGCGCAGCGTTTTTCGTGTTTTGAGGTTTAGTACGTGTGTTCATGTTTACCCTTTCTTATATAGCTTCAAGATGCCGCCCAAGAGAAATGCTTTGTATGCAAGAGCTGAGCTTATGACTACGGACGACATCGTCAAGATGTTAGAGCACCAGGATGCTCTTACTGAGACCCTGAAGAGAGTGAATGAGGACAAGAATAAGGATAAGGAGAAGGAGGTTGACCATGCTAAAGTCAGCCTCTATATTGCGAGGTTTAACCCGAAGGAGTACAAGGGAGTTGAGGAGCCTAACCTTCTTGATAGTTGGCTGAGGGAGATGGAGAACATACTAGATTTAGTGCACTGTCCTGATGAGATGAGAGTGGATCAGGCTGCATTCTATCTGAGGGAGGCAGCTAGCAAGTGGTGGGATTCAGTGAAAGTGAGTGCCAAAGAGATATATACCAACCAAGGATTGCCTGCTATACCTTGGGGGGAGTTTCGTAAGGCTGTGAGGAAGGAGTTCGTACCGGAGCATGTGAGAAGTAGGTTGAGGGAGGAGTTTGATAAGTTTAAGATGACCGCTGAGATGTCTGTAGCCGAGTACTACAGACAGTTCAATGAGAAGTCCAGGTATGCTGAGGATATGGGTTTGAGTGAGGAAAACCTGGCGTTGAGGTTTGAGAGTGGGTTGACTACCAAGATTATGGATAAGTTACCCGTGGGAATCCTTACCGATGTTAAGGAGGCTTATGAGAGGGCTGGAAGAGCGGAGAGGCTGGTGGAGATGGCTCAGGAGAGGTCTGGTGGAGAGAAGAGGAAGTCTGAGAGCGAGGGTGGTGGCCAATATAATTGCAAGAAAGGCAACCACAATCAGTCTAAAGGATTTTCTTCTGGGTCTGGGTTTAGTGCTGGAACTTCCTTTGGGCGTGGCCGTGGGAGTGTGAGCAATAGTTGGGGAGTGACCTGCTTTGGTTGTGGTGGCGTAGGCCATAAGAGACATGAGTGCACGAGTGCACCGGGATCTTTTCGAGACTCCGCACAGAGCTTTGCGAGCAACGCACCCGGGGGTCATGGCCAAACCGGGAGGTCGAGCTACCGAGTGGAGGCAACCGCAACGGCGGTAATTCTTATCAGAAGACACCGATGAACAACAACAACAATCAAGGGTCGGTGCTAAGCCGACCGCATCGCTAGTCTTGTCCGGGAGGTGGGCGGAAGACCGATGGCAAGTTGTTCATGATGGACAAGAAGGCAAACGAGGAGGATGCGCACGTTATCACCGGTACATTCCTTGTTAATGGTATTCCTACGTTTGTTCTGTTTGATTCGGGGGCTTCTCAGTCGTTTGTGTCTTCGAGTCATGTAAAACAGTTGGGTTTGAGAGTATATGAGTCTGTTAGGGAGCAAGTTTTCATACCTTCAGGTGAGTCTGTATCGTGTGGGAGGTTGTTTAGAGATGTATCTTTGATAGTTGGGCAAGTCGATTTCCCTGTAGACTTGCTAGAGTTTCCTTTTAATGGTTTTAAGATGATAGTTGGGATGGATTGGTTAGGAAAGTATAAGGCTAAGATAGACTGTCATCAAAAGAAAGTGTCCCTTAGAGGTCCTAAGGGTGTAAGTGTGTCTTATCGTGGGTTTCTAGTCAAACCCAAGGTTAAGTTGATTGCAGCTGTCACTTTGAAGTCGTATCTGAGGAAGGGATGTCCTTTGATCCTGTGCCATGTGAGAGATGACCGGATAGAGAGCCCTGATTGATGAGATACCAATGGTGGGAGAGTTTGCAGATGTTTTTCCAGAGGAGATTCCGGGGTTACCACCGAGGAGGGAGATAGATTTCACCGTAGAGTTGAAGCCAGGGACGGGGCCAATCTCTAAGGCACCGTACCGTATGGGTCCTAAGGAGATGGAGGAACTTAGGAAGCAGTTGGATGATCTGATAGAGAAGGGATACATTAGACCAAGTGTATCGCCTTGGGGAGCACCGATTACTGTTCGTGAAGAAGAAAGATGGGAGTTTGAGGTCGTGCATAGATTACCGGAGCCGAACCGTGTGACGATAAAGAACAAGTATCCTTTGCCAAGGATAGATGACCTGTTTGATCGGTTGAGTGGTGTAACATCTTTTCTAAGATTGATTTGAGGTCGGGGTACCATCAGGTGAAGATTAGAGATGTGGACATACCGAAGACAACTTTCACGTCGAGGTATGGCCATTATGAGTATGTGGTGATGCCATTTGGGTTGTCTAATGCACCGGCGGTGTTTATGGATTTGATGAATAGGATCTTCGACGCTTCTTGGACCAGTTCGTGGTGGTGTTTATCGATGATATCTTAGTCTACTCTAAGACTAAGGAGGAGCATGAGGAGCATCGAGGATCGTGTTGCGGACTTTGAGAGATCATGAGTTGTATGCTAAGCTTGTCCAAGTGTGAGTTCGTTAGAGAAAGTTGCTTTTAAGGGGCATGTAATCTCTAAAGATGGGGTAGCTGTGGATCCGGCGAAGATTGAGGCCGTGACAAAAAGTGGGAAGCACCAAAGAATGTTCTTGAGGTGAGGAGTTTCTTGGGTTTAGCTGGATACTACGGACGGTTCGTGAAAGATTTCTCCAAGATAGCTAGACCGATGACAGCGTTGATGAGGAAAGAGAACAAGTTTCGTTGGGATGAGAGTTGTGAGACGGCGTTCCAAACCTTAAAGGAGCGTTTGACCACGCTCCTGTCTTGGCATTGCTGAAGGGAGCGAGAATTTCGAGGTTTATACAGATGCCTCGAAGAATGGGTTGGGATGTGTGTTGATGCAGAATGGTAAAGTGATTGCCTATGCTTCTAGGCAGTTGAAGCCTTATGAGGAGAATTACCCTACTCATGACCTGGAGTTGGGTGCAGTGGTGTTTGCTCTCAAGATTTGGAGGCATTACCTTTATGGAGCAATCTTTAAGGTATTTTCTGATCACAAGAGTCTCAAGTACATCTTCACGCAGAAGGAGTTGAACATGAGACAGAGGAGGTGGATGGAGCTGATTGGTGATTACGACATGGAAATCATCTACCATGAAGGGAAGCCCAATGTTGTTGCTGATGCTTTGAGTAGAAAGAGTGTACATTCCTTGTGTACAGCTCTATCTTTGATGAGGCTGAGGGATGAGGTAGCGAGCTTTGGGATTCATATGATGCAGAAAGGAGATGCTATGGGTGATATGACAGTACATATGGAGTTTTATGATGACATTCGGGATAAGCAGGCTTTGGATCCTAAGATAGTGGAGTGGAGAGCTGGAGTAGAGAAAGGGACAGTGTCCCGCTTTTCTATTCATACAGATGGTAGTTTGAGGTTTGATGGTAGGTGGTGTGTTCCTAACGATGAGGAGTTGAAAAAGACGATCATGACAGAAGCGCATTGCACACCATATTCAGTGCATCCGGGTGGAGACAAGCTTTACAAAGATTTGAAGAAAACGTTTTGGTGGCCTGGGATGAAGAAAGAGACAACAGTTTGTGTCCCGTTGTTTGACATGCCAGAGAGTTAAAGGGGAACAGAGAAGACCACAAGGTAAGGTTCAGTCTTTGGAGGTGCCTGAGTGGAAGTGGGAATCCATCTCCATGGATTTCATTGTGGGTTTGCCTAAGAGTCAACAAGGTAACAACATGATTTGGGTGATAGTGGATCGTCTGACCAAGTCAGCTCACTTTGTTCCAATGAAAGATACATGTACTAAGGCACAATTGGCTATGGCCTATCGAAAGAACGTGCTTAAGTTACATGGAGTCCCTAAGGACATAGTGTCTGACAGAGATGCGAGGTTTATATCAAGGTTTTGGAAGGAGTTGCAGGAATCGTTGGGAACGACTTTGAAGATGAGTACAAAGATTTCATCCTGCGACAGACAGCAGATCGAGAGAACAATCAAGACTCTTGAGGATATGTTGCGAGCTTGTGTGATGGATTTTGGTGGTAGCTGGGAGCAGAGGTTGGACTTGATAGAGTTTTCTTACAACAACAGCTATCACACTAGTATTGGTATGGCACCGTTTGAGGCTTTGTATGGGAGGAGATGTAGGAGTCCGATCTGTTGGGACGATAGTGCTGAGGCAGTGGTTTTAGGACCAGAGATGGTACATGAGATGGTGGAACAGATTAAGATGATCAGGGAACGGATGAGAGCAGCTCAGGATCGACAGAAGAGTTATGCAGATCTACACCGTCGGGACATAGAGTTTCAAGTTGGGGACAAGGTTCTTCTGAAAGTGTCTCCGATGCGTGGGGTTATGAGATTTGGGAATAAAGGCAAGCTAAGCCAGAAGTTTATAGGGCCTTATGAGATCTTAGAGCGAGTTGGGGAAGTTGCTTATCGTTTGGCTTTACCAGCTGCGTTAGAAAGAGTGCATAATGTGTTTCATGTATCGCAGCTGCGGAAGTATGTGAGTGACCCGTCACATGTGTTGGAAGCAGAGAGCTTAGAGCTAGATGAGTCTTTATCATACCTTGAGGTGCCTAAGCAGATCCTAGACCGAAAGGTTAGAAAGACCAGGAGTGGTGAGACAGTTTTGCTTAAGATCCTTTGGTCTAACCATGAGACTGAGGAAGCTACATGGGAGGCGGAGGATATCATGAAAGAGCGTTACCCTTTCCTTTTTGATCAGGTATGTATGGTTACGGGGACGTAACCTTGTTTCTTTTAGGGGGGTAGGAGATGATCGCGAGAGTTTTTAAGAGTTTTTACACCCCTTTTATATGTTGTGTCGGTATGTTTGTCGGGATAAGTTGGGTTAGTATCATGCTTTACGTTGTGTTTTGTTTGACCTTCGAGTCGGGAGGCTTATGGGAGTACCTTTGTTTGGTAGTGGTTTGAACTTCGGGGACGAAGTTCCTTTTAAGGAGGGAAGACTGTAATACTCCGTATTTATAGTCTTGGGGGTACTCTATCGAGTAGCCCTTACTCTGTCGAGTAAGGGTAAGTGGCGAAATAAAATAGTTTCTGACCTGTTGGGCACTCGATCGAGTAGCTGGGGCACTCGATCGAGTAGGGGGGTACTCGATCGAGTACCTTGGGTACTCGATCGAGTGTCCGGTTTTACGGGGGAGTTTTCTCGGGTTTTGTTATTTACGCGATTAAGGTATTTAAACATATTCGTCATTGTTCTAAATCACTTTTTACAAAACCTAAAACCTGTTTAAGAGAGAAAGCAACTTGTCTTCTTCCTAATCGCGTTCTTGACAATTCCGAGTTCGACACGGTCGGTTCGTATCGTAGTTCGTGTCGTTGGATTCCTTGCGTCGAGGGTAAGCTTTTAATATAATTTATATAATGTTTTGTTAAGATTGGTGAAACCCTAATTTAGGAATTGGGGGTTTTTATGAGTAGTATTTGAATAGTAGCATCTATGTGTTGTATGATAGGAGGAGAATTCGTAGAGGAGCCGTTTTGATACAGCTGTAGATACCGTCTGCGTGTTGTGCTTTCCAGGTAGGATTTCCTACTCGGTATTAGTCCCATAATGGGATATTGGTGATGTCTTTGTAGTTAGTTGTTTGATATGATGATTGTGATTGTGATTGTGATTGGTTTCTATGGCTCTCGAGATGCGTTCTCGGCTGAGTGGGGTCACTTGCGGGAGTGATCTCACGCCCTAGTTTCGCCCTTCGTGGAACCCGCCACGAAAGGGGATGTGCACATTAATGGACAGGGTTATCGCTCGTACGATGAGCGGGGCTTAGGTGGGAACGGCTGCGGTCCCCCATCGCGGTGGTCGGGTCCAAAGACGATCGGATTGAGATGATGGGAGTTGGTGGTGTGTGTGTGTGTGACAGTTCAGCTGTCTGTTTGTCTTATTGTTGTTATCTATATTGATTGTGTGATTAGTACTGACCCCGGTGTTGTTTTGTAAACCTGCGGTGATCCATTCGGGGATGGTGAGCAGATATTGAACAGGTATAGAGATGAGTACTGGGATAGCTGGGACGGCCACGACATGACGATAGAGTCTTCCGCTGTAGTTTAGCATTTATTTACATTTCAGTTGAGAACAGATAGTTTGAATAATGTATCGTACTTTTAGTTGGTTTCATGGATTGTAACTATTCGTTAAACTATTTATAATAAACGTTGTTTCTGTTTTGTCTATTTGATTATCATACCTCGGGCGACCGAGATGGTGATGTCTTCATACCTGAGTGGTCCTGGTAAGGCACTTGGAGTATGGGGGTGTTACAAGTCCTTGCCTAGCTAAGTGAAGGAGGGGTGGATATTGGGCTAAGTAAGTATTTTTCCGATCCTCGAAGGCTTGCTTGTGCATCTCTTGCATGAGAAGAGTCAAGTAATCATTTCTTGCTTCAACACCTTCGGGCTTGAACTCTTGGTACTCGAAAGGATAGGGTGGTGTGACAATGGAAGAGGAGGGCATTTCAATTTCACACTTTTGTTGTCGGATAATGTACTCGGCCTCTTTTGATAGGGGAAGTAGATAGTTGGTCCGGTGGACACTCAATCGACAAATCTTTGAAGGCAAAGTGAAAGATCTAGCCTCACTAGTGAGCCATCCATACTTGGTGTCAAGAGGGTTATGGGTAACCCACTTGTACTTGTATATCATAGTATTAATATCAATGAGATGACCACCCTCTTTCGCCTCATACTTGCTATCCTTGTTGAAGTTTAGATCAAAGTATTTAGCTAGAATAGTGACTAGGCCTCCATTCACAATAACGGTAGTGCCTTTCTTCCCACAATCAATATTTAGCCATCTATCCACCAAAAGCCTTAGAGAGTTGAAAGGCTTGGTGAATTCCCTTCCAATGTTCAAAGCCGACTCAAGAAGAACAAAATCGAGTTTAGTGAAATGGTTGGTGTCTTTTCTTGCAATGATGTTGTTCCCTATGACCTTGTGCCACACTCTAATGCCCGGATGGTGGACTAGTAGAGCGTGACTAGCATGAAAGTCCTCAAATTTCCTTCCGGAAATCGCCTCCCAAAGAGGGTCGGAGTCATACTTGCCAACATTCTTAAAATAACTTGGTGAATCACCAAGACCCAAAGCTTTACCCATTTCCTCAAAGGAGATGCGCCTACTAACATTAGCTAGACGAAACTCGATGGTCTCCATAGTCTCAACCTTGTTAACTTTCAAAGAAATCAAAAATTCTAAGGTAAGGGAGGGGAATGTCAATTCTTTTGATTCAAACAATTTCTCCAACCCCATGGCTCTAAAGAAGGCTCTAGTTTGCTCAAGGACACCCAACTTATCTAAGGTATCTTCACAAATAAACTTGGTGGATAGAAATGATTTTCTAGCAAACTTGGCAAAAGTGTCCCTATGGGATTTGGAAATGAAAATTACCTCCGGATAATTCGAAAGTTGAGCAATTTCCGGAGTAGTAGATGTTGTTGCTTCCATGGGAGGTTGTTCTTGTTGCACTTCCAAGTTTGGGTTAGCTACCACCATAGCCAATGCTTTCTTTGCTTGAAGACTCTTTTGTCTTGATGAAAGTGCCTTTGCCTTTGGTTCCTTTGCCTTTGTTGCTCCCTTAGTCCTTGCCATTGATGAATAAACCAAGAAAAGAGTGAAAAATCTTCAATTTCTAGTGCACCCAAATCGATTTAAAGATGAAAGGCTTTGCCTTTATGAATTCAAAAATCGACTCAAAGGTTGAAGATTTTGTGCTTGGTTTTGATTTTTGTTGAAAGAGGAGTGATTGATTTGTTGTTAAAAGGATGTTTTGATTTGATTTTGGTGAATGTTGTTGAGGAATCTTGTTTTTGTGATGGAGAGGATGAGGGTTTTGGAGTTATGGGGTTTATGAGTAGTGTTATGAATGAAGGAATGAAGGAATAAATGTGGGAGGGAGTTTATAAAACCCGAAAAATTTGAAATGCAGGGGCAAGACGGGCGGTTTTTGCTCGGGACGCCCGGATTCGGCCTGTTCTGGGTTGGGAAATTCTCGCCTAAAGACGGGCGGATTTGAAAATGCGGGACGGGCGTCTTCCAGGGAAGACGGGCGGATTCCTTTACAGGGATTTTTCTTGTTTTCTCAGCTTAAAAGACGGGCGTCTTTCCCTTCAGGACGGGCGTCTTTTTGAAGACGGGCGGATTTCAAAGCAGGACGCCCGCATTCGTTGACAGTCAGAAATTTCGAAAATTCAGCTCATGATGGACGGGCGTGTTCTGCCCAATATGCCCGGATTGCCTGAAGACGGGCGGATTCTCCTGAACCCGCTCGGATTCGACCCCTTTTTACCCGGATTCAGTTCCATCCGTGCACTTTGCATATCCCTTGTCATTTTTCCATTCTTCTTCATATCTCGTGTTCTTCATTGTGGGGGCACTACTAAGGCATGGATAGCCTAGGCAATTGCCATCCCCACACTAAGCTAAAGCACTACACAACAATTGAAATTACTAGTCCCTCCCTCACTTCTCTCAAACATTATAATTATCTTGATCAAAGTATAAAAATCCAAAAATGACAAAAAATGCAATATAAGAATTGAAATGCAAGTTAGGGAGTTAGAAATATTTACAAATGGTGGTTTAGGGAGGACTCCACCAAACTCTCATTCTCGATGAGATGTCAAGGGGGCATGTTCAAGGTGTTGTTGATGTTGCTCAACACCTTGAAAAAGTACTCAAAAGCTTGTTCATTGTCATGATAGAGGTCTTCAATAGACCTTGGCCCTTGTTGTCGGTCTTGATTGATGGCATTACCAATGTAGGGATTAAAAATCCCTTCAAATTCATCGTCCCAAAGACCACAAACTTCATTAAGTTGATCATTGAAAATCTCTTGATTTGATGGAGACAACTCTCCCATTTCCTTTTCTTGGCCAATAAGGCTATCTTCTTCATTGCTTGACTTTGGTGAGCTTTGCAAGCTCTCTTTGTCACAAATCACTTGCTCTTTGAATGGAGCATCTTCAATTTTGTTCTTCCATTGGAGTTCTGACTTCTTCCCTTCATCCTTCCGACTATAATGATCGATCATAAAACACGGTTCATGTAAACGGGGAGCTCTCATAGTCTTGTCAAGGTTGAAAGTTATGCTTTCATCCCCCACTTCTAGAGTGAGCTCTCCGTGTTTTACATCAATCACCGCACCCGCGGTGTGTAAGAAAGGTCTTCCTAGAATGATTGGAATGTTGGAATCTTCCTCCATATCAACAAAGACAAAGTCCACCGGGATGAAAAACTTCCCGATTCGTACGGGAACATCTTACCATATCCCTAATGGTGTCTTCGTCGATCTATCGGCCATTTGGAGTGTGATATTGGTGCATTTAAGCTCTCCCACCCCCAACCTTTCACTCACCGAGTACGACATAACACTCACACTAGCCCCTAGATCACATAAGGCTTTGTTGATCGTGGGTGTCGCCAATGGTACACGGTATTGAGAAGCTTCCCGGATCCTTGAGTTTTGGAGGTGAACTCCCTTGAAGTATTGCACTACTCACCTTAGTGAAGGCGATAGTCTCAAGCTTCCGGATCGACTTCTTCCTTGTGAGGATGTCTTTCATGTATTTCGCATAGGCCGACACGTGATTGATTAATTCCGTGAAAGGAATTGATACTTCCAAATTCTTCACAATTTCCATAAACTTTCCAAGTTGGTCATCAAATTTGGGCTTGGCTTGACGACTTGGAAAAGGAAGTCTAATCACAATGGGCTCCTTCTCCTTGACCTTGTCTTCATTTTTCTTTGAAATTTCTTCTCTTGATTATTCTCCATCTTTGGAGTTTTGCACAATTTCTTCCTTATCACTAGCTTCCACAACTTCATCCTCAACTTGCTTCTTCGGTGCTTCATACCTTGTACCACTTCTCAAGTGAATGGCACTAACCGTTTCATGTCTTGGGGGATTACTTTGAGGTGGTAATTGCCCCTTTTGTCTTTGTGAGCTTGAAGATGCTAGTTGAGTCAATTGGGTTTCCAACATCTTGGTGTGAGCTAGAATGTTGTTGATTGTGGTTTCCTTTGCTTGACTATCTTTTTGCATTTGAGTGAAAAATTCTTGTTGATTCTTTTGCATTTGGAGGACCGCTTTTTGAACTTAAAACCTTGGTCATTTTGTTGATTGTATGGATTTTGATTTTGGTAACCTTGGTTTTGGTTGTAAAAGGGTCTTTGATTTTGGTTTCTCATGGGAGGTGGGGTGTATGTTGTTTGAGGGTTTTGAACATTTTGGCTTTTGTATGAGAGATTTGGATGGAATTTGGTGTTTTCATTGTAATAGTTGGAATAAGGGGTACTACTCTTGTATGCTTGGAAAGCATTCACTTGTTCATTTGTTCCCCTACATTCACTTTGGTCATGTCCCAAAGTTCCACAATTCTCACATATCCCACTTGGGATTGATGAGGATGCCGTCATGGCATTAACATGATGCTTTGGTGATTTTGAGGCTTCTTCAAGTCTAGCCATAGCTTTTTTAAACTTTAAATTGATTGTGTCGATGTGAGCACTAAGTTGAGCACCCAATTGAGTAACGGAGTCCACTTCATGCTTTCCTCCTCTAGTAGCCTTGCGAGGTCTACTATATTGTGAGTTATGGACCACCATCTCCTCAATTTTGTTCCAAGTTTGATTGTCATCAACTTCGGTGAACATTCCATTCGATCCCATGTTGAGAATGTTCCTTGAATCTTCATATAGACCGTTCCAAAATTGTTGTACCAAGAACCACTCGCTAAGTCCATGGTGAGGACATGAGCGACAAATTCCCTTGAACCGCTCCCAAGCTTCATACAAAGATTCTTCATCCCTTTGCTTAAAACCCGTAATTTGAGCTCTTAGCATGTTAGTCTTTTCCGGTGAGTAGAATTTTTTGTAGAAAGCTAGAGCCAACTTCTTCCAAGAATCAATCCCGAGAGTGGCCTTATCAAGGCCCTTCAACCATTGTTTCGCGGTGCCAATTAGATAAAAAGGAAATAAGACCCATCGAATTTGGTCTTGAGTTACACCGGTTTGAGCGATCGCATCACAATAGTCACAAAAGGTCTCCATATGAGAATGAGGGTCTTCACTAGGCATCCCCCCAAATTGGCTCCTTTCGACTAATTGGATAAAGGCGGATTTGGCAATAAAATTTCCGGTCAAATGTTGTGGTATGGGAGTACCATTGAATAGGTTCTCCTCGGTGGGTACGGAATGTGATGAAAACTTAGGCATTGTGGGTTGATTTTGTGTGGTATTTTGTGTTGAGTTCTCCTCACCTTCTCTTGCAAAAGGGTTGATGAACTCAATAGTTGGTTGAATATCCACAACCTCACTAATACCTCTCAAATTTCTCCTAGCAAGTCTTCTATTGGTTGTCAAAGTTCTTTCAATTTCACGATCAAAAGGTAACAAATCACCTTGTGACCTTCTAGACATGCAAAATATTAAACAACTCGAAAACAATTAGAACAAACCTTGAGGAGTTTTACTTCCCCAAGGCAAAGAAAGACACAACTAATAACAATATAAGAAAATCTAAATCAAGTTAACACCGTCCCCGGCAACGCGGCGCCCTTTTTGGTCGGGACTAAATCTTTTCGGTAACTTGTCGTTAGGAGCACCTAGACCAAAACACAATTTATAGCTTCACAAACAACTCTACAATTAGTAAAGAGGCAAGTAAAGGTCGGATTTCAAGGGACGGGAATTGAGATGAGATTTCTATTGAAACTAGTGGTGTCTTAGGGGTGTCACAATTTGGGTTGATGTAGAAGGTCACTAAACTAAATAGCAATGAAAGTAAATAAACAAGATGAATTGAAAGGGTTGTAAACAATTGATAAAAAGCACTAGGGTATCATGGGGTCATAGGGGATTCATGGGAATTGATCATACAAACATGTTCTCAAATTATAAGCAAGCAATTATTGTTGTGATGGATTGAGTTGGGTTATATCTTACAATCCTAGGAAAGTTTGGGTCCCGGAGCCGAATCGATTAGATTGTACAACACCTACAAGTCGACTTAATCTTCCCTACTCAACAACATGCATGGTCTAATGAGACTCGAGTTGGTTTATGTCTTACAAGTCTCATTGAAAAGATAGGTGATGGGTAAAAAATGCAAGGATTCATAGGCTCACATTTCATCAAACATAACATGTGCATGAGTTGAGATCAAAACAAGCAAGCAAATAAACCATGAAAGCATATTAATTTAAGCATGAATCATTCCCCATGTTGGTTTCCCCTAATTACCCATTAACCCTAGCTAGGTCACTACTCACTCATTATCATGTTGATCATGCTAGCAAGGTTGTCAATCATACCAGCAAAATTAAACATGATGAAAAAATGAAAGTAATTAACAATAATTAAAAAGGGATTAAGAGAATTATACCTACTAATGATTCCAATAATAAAGCAAAGAATAAAAGAAGTACTTGATGCTTGATTGAGAGGTTGTCAATCTCCCAATAATAACCCAAATAATCTTCAATTACCCAAAATAAAGGATGAACAAAAGAGAGATTAAGGAAATAAAACTTGTATTAAAACTTGATTAATTGTTGATTACAAAACTAAAGGGAGATTTGATTGATATTAACTACTCTAAGAATTGATAAGAAGAACATGCTCTTCTAATTAGACTAACGGGGTATTTATAGTGGAAATTAGGTGGATGCATTAGGGTTAACTAAGGGCTAAACTAGTAATTACACTTTTGAGATTTGAGCAGGGAGATGCCGGTATTTTTCGAAGGAAGGGCTTCTTTCTTTGAAGCTTGAAGAAACGGATTTGTCTTTGGATGAATCCGTGCGTCTTGGGCACGGGACAAATGCGGATTCAACGGTCTCTGCCCGGGCGTCTTTGGGGAAGACGCACGTCTTCTGTAGCTCTTTGCCGGCGTCTTTAAAGGAAGACGCACGGATTGTCGTGCTGGGGACGGGCGGATTCAGATAATCCGCACGGATTGCTCCTCAGTCTTGTTTCTTCTTCTTTTCTTCCCTTTTCTTCATAAAATCCTTGGGGATTTCCTTGGGGATGCAAGGATCTTTCCTCAACATTGCTCATCTACTATAATATGTACAAAGGCCTTCTAATCTTGTCTCTCCTTGATGCTTGGTCATTGAATTCAATCAATTTAGTCTCATTTTGCCATGAAAATGCAAGGTTTGCACTCTTTCCTACCAAGGACACAAAACCTCAAAGAATATGCAAAACAAAGAACTAAAGACAATAAATGACCCAAATATGCACTAAAAAGCATGGGAACAAGGCTAATTCGGTGACTAAATATGCGCTAATTATGGTCACATCAATAATAATTAAACGCAACATTTAAAGAACAAAACAAAAAAATTGGTGTAAATATTACCTTTAACTGATCGATGCATAGCGGTAATTGAAAACGATCGTATTGTATTGTAACATCAAAATTGAATTGTGAGTCTTTCATTAATTTTTAATGTCGTTAGTATATGTTTAGGAACTTCGTAATGAACTAATGCATATAGGGAAGGATGCCTAACTTTAAAACTAGAATAAATGTGGTAAAAATAATTAATAAGGGATGAAAGTAATTAATATATATGCAATGAAAGTAATATATGGCATTAACTATGATACACATTATACCTTTTAAGATTTCTATACGTCAATTGAAATGGGAGTTTGAAGGTTAAGATATTGAATTGCCATAATTTAAGTATATTGTAAAAAATACTGTATTTTTTTTTTCAAAAAAAGGCAGCCCGGGCCATGGCCCGTCGGGCCCAGGAAGAGCTTCGTCTCTGAAAGTAAGTGAAAAGTTGGTAAAACAAAAGAAGTTTTATCATATTAAATTACACCTACAGTGTAATATATGAAGAATATCGATTCTAGAAATTCTTTTATATGATGATACAAGTATATCCATATGAAACGGATATACAGCTGCGCGCAATATTCAATTGCCAATTGGATTAGAACTTTATAAGTCCATTTAACCTTCGGCATATTTATTGTTATTAATGAGCTCATAAACCTGAAATCTATCCAAGTCATGGATATTGAAAATAATACTGTACAGTTTGCATTATTGAGTCATCATATGCATATATATAGAGACTAAGTTAAGCATTTTCATATTATTTTTCTGTTCCAACATTGCATTATTTCATATCATATAATTTAGAACTTAGTATTAGTCAAAGATATGTAAATATATTGACATATATTGCTATTCATTAATATATTGCTATTCATTAATATATAGGTTATACAAGATCTATTGCTAACAATACAACGATATGTACGTGATATGAATGCACTAAACTAGGAAACAATATATTGACATATATTTACATATCTTTGACTAATACTTAGTTACATATCATATGCATGCACATTATTGTTGATGATATGATCATTCAAAGAAAAGGTGCAGTATTATAAAAGTAACAAGATCATTTGGAGTGAAGCTGCAAAATCGTTATGAATGATTATTGTCATATTTTGAATTTTGAAACGATCAGCGATTCTTATTAATTGAAGACATCTATTAAGTTGATCAAGTACGATGATAGCTATTTTGAAGATCGAGAAACTTTTGTTGGAAAATCTATGTGATTTAAGAATTTAATTACGAGTTTTAATATTTGAACAATATTTTAAATATGATTAATCGCGTCTTTTATTTTCCATTATTATGAGGTATAAAAAGTTTTTTAGTCTTTGTCAAATGGTATTTATGAGTTATCACCATAATCAATATTATTGACAATTGGGGTCTTAATGGTCGTTTATTATGCTTCACTACTTAATATGATGCTTATGGCCTTGGTTGCTATTTCTAACGTTACATTGAAACGTATGAGGGTGTAGTATTATTACTATCATTGCATTGGACAAAGCTTTGACTATTTAAACATATTTGGATCATCTTGCAAAGTGTGGTGTTTGGCACATATAATATCAAGTTATAAGAAGCTACGAATACTTAAAAGTATACTCCAACACAAGTCGATGGTTAACTACTATGTTTATATATTATATTACTTACATCCATCCCCATTTTTATAATTTGTAAAAGTTACTTTTATTATAAAATATTATTGAGTATCGGGTGATCGTCGGTTTGGGGGCTCCTCTTGCTGCTACCGAAGGAGTCCAACGGGTTGTCGTATCTTGGGAGAGGAACGCACTATTTGGTAACCAGTGCAGTGGAGGCGTTATCTCTCTTAGGAAAGCGCCTAGCGCGATTCGACCCAGGCTACATCTTTCTACTCTACTCTCTTTTATTATTATTCTTTTATTTATGTCATTTATATTATTGTATTTTGTTATAATATTATTTACGGTAATATATCGCTCCACTTTTTCTAACAACTTTGTCACATCATGAGTTGCATTGACGTTTTAAAGTGATGTAACCATCATGGGGAGTGTTCACGCGTTGTACTCTTTTTCCTTATCTATGGTTTTGTCCCACTGGATTTTCCATAGAAAGGTTTTAACGAGGCAACTTATTTATTTGCGTGTTAGAGGAATAATGTACTCTTTTTCCTTATTAGTGTTTTCCCATAGGGTTTTTCGAGTAAGGTTTTAATGAGGCATACTCTTCGGTAATGTACATCCAAGGGGGAGTGTTATGAAATGTATTATATGGATATCCATTGGGCTTTATGGTCCATTATATACATTATGTAATTAGGTTTCTCACATAATATGCACTCTATAAATACCCCCATTGAGATAAATAAAACTATCCCTATCGAATCTTCTCCTTCTATTATCTCTCTACAATTTCTTCCTTTCTTATTCTATAACAAATATATGCATGTATAGTTAAATTGAGGCCAACTAGTGAAATAAATAATCTATAATTAACTAACATTTGTCGTGGACTAGTCAAATAAATAAGCTCCTTACACAAACATGCACTTAAAAATCATCCTTGAGGAATTTCAAGTCTACGATTAGAGGTGGTAATAACACAAGTCAATCAAAACATATTATTTACCGCCCTACCCTCATATATGTATAACGACCTGAGTTTTCAAGACTAATATAAAATTTACTAAATTATTGACTAAATAAAGACATGTCAAAAGTGAAATAGCCAGTTTAAAATCAGGTGGTTAAACACCAAAACTAAATACGCGTTGGATATTATTGCGGAAACTGGGTTACTCGGATGCAAGCCCGCGACCACACCAATCGAACAACATCATTCCTTAGGGATGGCCATTGGTCCTCTCCTTGACGATGTTGAACCATATAGACGTCTTGTTGGGCGACTAGTATACCTTGCCGTGACCCGACCCGACTTATCCTATGCCGTCCATATACTTTCTCGGTTCTTACATCAGCCTCGGCAGGAGCATTGGTCGGCTGCCTTACGCGTAGTACGATATCTTAAGGGTAGTCCGGGTCATGGGGTGTTGTTTCGTGCTGATAGTTCACTAAGTATTACCGGGTGGTGTGACTCGGATTGGGGAGGTTGTCCTACTTCCCGGAGGTCTGTCACGGGCTGGTTTATCCTTCTTGGTGGATCTCCTATTTTGTGGAAGACGAAGAAACAACTCACAGTGTCTTTGTCATCTGCTGAGGCCGAATACCGGTCTATGGCCAATATTGTTTGCGAATTGAAATGGCTTAAAGGGTTGCTTGCAAGCTTAGGCATGACCGTCCCTCTGCCAATGCATGTCCTTAGTGACAGTAAGTCGGCTATTGATCTTTCTCACAATCCCGTGTTCCACGAACGCACAAAGCATATCGAGATTAATTGCCATTTTATGCCTGATGCGATTACCGACGGGTTAATTACTACGACCCATGTTTCCACTACCGAGCAACTGGCTGACATCTTCACCAAAGCCTTGGGAGCTCCACAGTTTATACATTTACTAGCCAAGTTGGGCACTCTCGACCTTCATGCTCCAGCTTGAAGGGGGGGGGGGGAGGGGGGGGTGTTACGGAAATATATGATTACTAGAATAACATTGTTAGCATATTTAGGATATCAATCTTATTGTTGCTATATTCTTTCATGTTTACTAGGTCATTCTAGTTATCATGTAACCTATTTAAGGCTTATGCCACACATGAATGCAAATCATCCTTGTTCTCCTAATCACATTAACATGGTATCGAGCTTTTTTCTTTCCTCTCTTCAAATTCTCTTAACCTAAAACCTTCACCACGAAAATCATCAAGCCGCCTATCATGCCCGGAGACAACACAGATGCCGAGATGCCTGTCGTTTTTCCAAAAATTGATCCCTCTAGTCCTTACTATCTCGGTTCCCAAGATGGACCGGGTGTTAAAATTTCGAATATTGTCCTTCGTCAAGACAATTACGACGACTGGCAAATGTCAATGAAAATGTCGTTGAAATCGCGACGCAAATTCGGATTTATTGATGGAACAATTAAAAAACCCACCAAAAAATTCGACCTCGAAAATTGGAAAGTGGTTCATTGTACCCTTGTACAATGGATCCGTAACATGATCGACCCATCTTTGATTGCTAATGTGACCTACGATTATGACGCTGCGGCCTTGTGGTCCGAGTTGGAATTGCAGTTCGCGGTGGTAGACGGTACCAAAATTCATAATCTTAAAACTCGGTTAAAAGATTTTAAGCAATCCAAAGGTATGTCCGTCACCTCTTATTACGGTAAATTCAAATCGCTTTGGGACTCGCTTGCTGTACATGAACCCCCTTTTGTGTGTAAGTGTGGCAAGTGTGAGTGTGAAATTGGTCCAGCCGCTATCAAGCATCATGATAATGAACGTTTACATCAATTTTTCATGGGTCTCGACCCATCTTTATATGGCCAAATTCGTTCTCAACAGTTTCAGCAAGGCCCATTACCCACACTTAATCGTGCTTACAATTTGGTTCTCCAAGAGGAACGACTGCGTACTACCACTACCCCTCTGATGTTTCTGAAGTTGCAGCCTTCGCTATGCCATCCCTTAATTCTAATATTGACTGGCGTGTCCTACGAGATAAAGAGCGTGGGGAACGTCATAAAATGCTTTGCTCTCAATATAACACTCGAGGCCATGATGTCTCGACATGCTTCTTCAAAACACTGAAGTTTCCTGATTGGTGGGGTGACAGGCCATGTACTTTGGCGGAGTATCGTCGCTCTCGGCCAGGGGGATCACGAGGTGGAGGCTCTGGCTCGGGTTCTGCTGTTGGCGCAGGGAACACGGGTGCGTCTGGTTCTGCTGCTGGAACTGTACACGCTAACGCCGTGACAGCGGGTGTCTCTGCTCGTAATCTGCTTGTTTCTGATCGTCTCAGTGGTAGGTGAAATTGGATAATTGATACGGGGGCCTTCAATCATGTCACGGGCACCTTGTCATGTTTGGAGGATCTTGAAAACATTGCCAGACGTCCTGTTGGTCTTCCAAATGGCCAACAAGTCGTCTTAAACTTGATGGGATCGGTTTATATTAATGATTCTTTAACTCTTACTCATGTGCTATATGTTCCCAGTTTAAAATGCAATTTAATGTCTATCTCACAGCTACTTTCGGCTAATAATTATTGCTTCGAGTTTGCTAAAAGTTCTTGTATCATTCAGGGTCATTCCTCGAAGACGACGATTGGAGTCGGTGAGCTGCGGGATGGACTGTATTGGATTTGTGCGGGGGAGAGGCCATTGACGGTGAACACGGTGTCCGAGAAGGGAGAACTTGATCTTTGGCATCGTCGCTTGGGTCATCCGTCAGATAAAGTGGTCAAGACTATTCCCTCTTTTAGTCATTTTAGTTGCAATAAAAACTCGGTTTGCGAGACATGTCATTTTGCTAAACAAAATCGGAATAGCTTTACTTTAAATAATAAGTGATGCGTGTCTTTTATATGATGTTTTACATCCCATTTTACACGCATTTCAGAGCTCATTCATGTAGTTTATGCTACATTTCTCCCTATTTCCGTTTACTTCCGTATTTTGTACATTATTGCAGAAATGTGAAGAATCCAGCGGAAATCGAGCTAAATCCGTCCCCGAGTATCCTGCATTGCATATGACGTAAAGTACTCACCCGAGGAACGAGCTTGGTGCGCAATTCAAGGCCCAAAAGACAAGTCCACGAGTTTTAAGAAGTCAAGTAGCAGCTCAAGCGGTCGATCGATCGACCATCGCCATCGATCGATCGACCAACCATCGGTGCCGAAGCTCTCATTTCATCGAAGACCGATCGATCGACCAGTCCTAGCAGTCGATCGACCAAACCGCTAAACAGACGAGAATTAAAAGACCGTGAATCTTGAAGCCCAAAGTTGTGTTACGTTTAGGAAATAATGTCACGTTATTTGCTATATAACGTAACCTAGGAATTCAGTTTTGACATCCGGTTTTTATCTAAGTTTCACATTCAGTTTTTACATTAAGTTCTACATACGGTTTTTAGAATTAGGGTTTGGAATATTGTTAGCATTGGAAATTCGTTCTTGTTCTTAATCGTTCCTCTGCAATCTTGGTATTACTCTGCCCTAGTTCAATTTACTTCTATTTCGTTATTAGTATAGAATTGATAGTTAGATTCCCGAAACCATCTTGTTATTGCATGTTAATTGTTTGTTTTACCGCTTTAATCATGAATTCAATACTTTATTGCCCTAGTATCATTGTTGTTATCACTTCCAGCATGAGTAGCTAAATAGTTTGTGCTAGGATGTAGGCGAATTGTAGCGTAGGCGGCAAAGTATTGAACACGGCCTGATTCGCGTGTCAGTCGATCGACTGACATTCTCGGTCGATCGACTGACCTCGTGAGGTTACCCTTCGTTTTAATTGATTTTAATGTTGTATTTAACGAATCGAATGCATGCGACCAGTTAGATGCTTAATTTATGACTGACCCATTAGATCGAAAGATAGGGAAAGTTATTTGATCACCAATTAAGATGACTAAACTGTGCTGAGATCGAAAGGTAGGTATAGTTTAGACCGTTAGTCACTTTTCAGGACGAGAGTCAGTATTAGTGATATTAGGGACCTATAGCGAGATCGAAAGATGTTATTTGTTAAGAGTGGACCGAGAGGACCTCTTGTTTCCCGCCTCACTTGTGTTCGATTAAGACCTGTTTAGTATGCTGCCGCCGAAGCTGTAATGAACCGACCATCCTAGTACCCCTTCTTTATCTGTTTAATCCGTCTTTCTAGTTTATTATTTACTCTTAGCTGTAGACCAATTCAAATCAAACCCCCCACTTTATCGTTACCTTAGACTAGAATTAGACAACTAGAATTTACATCTGCCTCTCTGTGGTTCGACCCGACTGCCGCTAGCTATAGTTGTAGTTGGAAATTATAAATCTTATTTTTGACACCTCACGACGGGTATCAAATTTTGGCGCCGTTGCCGGGGAGGCAATAGTTCTAATTTTTAGTTGTTCTATTTTTAGTCTTTCTTAGTTTAAGGGACTTCTGTTCCTTAAACTTTTCTTATATTCTTTTTGTAGTTTCTTCTTATGCGCAGGTCACAGGGTGGTGAACTAGTACCATTCGATCCTGAGATAGAGAAATCTTTGCGCGAGTTGAGACGATCACAAAGGGTATTACCGACAGAGGAAGAGCTGAGTACTCTGTCAAGCTATCACGAGAACGAGTTGTTCGAGGAAGACCCACAGTCTTCACCCGTTTCCACCTCTTCAGCCGAGACAGTCACTTCTCCCGAGATTCCAGTCATGGCCGAGGAAGCAAGTATAGCTAGTCATTCTGAGCCGACAGCTGCAAATTTATATAAGGGGTTCGAATTACCAGGAGATGCCAGGAAGTTCGAACCAAAGCCTTCATACATTAATATGGTTGAGAGAAACCAGTTCGGGGGAGCTGCAAACGAAGATGCAGCTAAGCATATGGAGACTTTTATTGACTACTGCTGCTCCATACCCCCACCAGTCGGCGTGACCCAAGACCAGATCAAGGAGACCATGTTTATATTCTCCCTTCGTGATGCTGCAAGGAAGTGGTATAGAGATCTGGATCGAGCTGCTCATGGGATCACTGACTGGAATTCCTTGGCATTGGCATTCTACAAGAAGTACTTTTCTGCTTCTAAGACGATTGCTATTAGAGCCCAAATCACAAGTTTCAAACAAGGGCCGGATGAGAACTTCCACGAGGCATGGGTCCGATTTAAGAAGCTGGTGCGAACCATACCGCACCATGGTTTCGAAAAATGGAGCTTGTGCAATCATTTCTATAATGGGTTGTATGACGATCAGAGGGCTATTTTGGATGCTGCAGCCAATGGCCGATTTGCTGAGAACTTGGGAGAGACCAAGGGGTGGAAGATAATCGACGATCTAGCCACCCACAAGGCTGAGTATGGGAATTCCAGAGGGAACCAGAGGAGAGCTGCTGAATCTTCCTCTGTTGCTGCACTTGAAGCTCTCACTGCGAGATTTGACAAATATGAATTGGGAGGAGCTTCTAAAGGTGGGATGTACCAAGTAAATGCTGTGTCAGACGGTCCTTTCGTCTGTGAAAGGTGTGGAGCTGAGGGACACGTTTCGAAGAATTGCCCTAGTCCCTTTGAGTCTTGAGCTGCCTTTCAACATTATAGGCAGACAAACACCTACTATGAGCCTAATGTTCATCCCAACCTGAGGTGGAGTAGCCAAAATGTCCTAAATCCCACTCCACCTCCGCAGCAGCAACCTTATGTGCCCCCTCATCAAAAGCAACAACAATATCAGAAACCTCCTTATGTGCCGCAGCAGCAACAACAATCCCATAGTTCTGATTTTGCTGAGTTCAAGAACTTGTTGATGAAGGAGTCCCAAGCAAGAGAGGCCGGGATGAAGCTACTAGAGAGCCAAATTGCTCAATTGGCTAGTAAGAGTACCTCTCGAGCTCCGGGACACTTACCGACTCAAACCGACCAAAAAGAGACCCTAAACGCCATCACATTGAGGAGTGGGTCCACCCTGGAGGGCCCTGCCATGGTCGAGGATGCTGTTGAAAAGAATGAGGCGGATCCGAGTCAAAAGAAAGCTGAAACGAATAATTCAAAGAAAAAGCCGTCTACTGGTATATCGCGATCGATGATACACCCGTCGATGTTACAAAGACTTCTGGAATCTGTGCACCTTGGTCGATCGGGATCGAGGAGAGTGGTCGATCGACCAAGATTGCTTCGATAAGCGAGATTGTTCGTCCTCCGATGCCCGATAACTTGAGGGACTATTTGTTTCGGGGCACGACAAATCTCCGAAGGTGTTAGGGCCGGACTGCCGAGTCTTTGATGGGTCCGCCCGATTCCGAAGTTCGATCCGATGACGGTTAATGGCTCACATTTGAGACGGTCTGAGGAGGATTCGAGCTTTAACAAGGAGAAAGCAGTGGACTTCCAGCCTAAGTCCACGGATGCCGGCATGCGCAACCTAGAGGAGAAGGCTAAGGTACTCCTTACAGCCCCATATCCGGAGAGACTAGTGCCAACAAAGGAACAGGTATCTTTCAGTAAGTTTGAAAAAGTTATTCGTAGCTTGAATGTACAAGTACCCTTCCTTGAGTTGGTCAATCAGGTGCCTGCCTACACTAAATTCATGAAACAACTCCTGTCTAAGAAAAAGTCGCTTGAACATGTTCACACGGTTGCATTAACCAAAGAGTCATGCTCTTACTTGTCTCACACTGCACCCCATAAGCTAGAGGACCCGGGTAGCTTTTCTGTTCCTTGCAATATAGGTACCTTCTCTATTGAGAAGGCATTATGTGACCTAGGAGCTAGTATAAGCGTCATGCCTTTGAGTCTAGCTAGGAAGCTTAAATTGACTAGGTTCGCAGTGACAGATATGACAGTTCAGATGGCTGACCGATCTGCGGTCCAGCCAATAGGAGTCTTAGAGGACATCCCTGTCCAAATAGGGAAGTTCTTCTTCCCCGTCGACTTTGTCGTACTTGACATGCCTGAGGATGCTCATATACCCATTATTTTGGGTAGGCCATTTCTGCACACTGCTGGTGCAGTCATAGATGTCGGTCTAGGAACCTTGACTTTCAAAGTGGGGAAGCATTCTATTGTTTTTGCCCAACCTGCTAAGAAAAAGGACCCCATGTGGCCTGTGACTTGTAATACGGTTTCTGAAAAGAAATCGTACTTTGTGCTTTCTGAATTGCCTGTCTCTATTACCACTTCTGTGTTGACCCCTCCGCCCCAGACTGGGAGCAAAAAGGAGGAAGAATCTGTTGTTTTAGATGTTGCAGGAGCTGGTTTGGGGAAGGAAGTACTGCAAGTTGCTCCAGCTATAAAGAAGCCTATCATTCAAAGAGGAGGTCTTGGTTGCCTGAGCTATGGGATTGATGAAGTAGTTGATGACGAGCCGGTCAAAGCCAGAAAGTCTGATTTGGATTCTGACAAGCCCGAAGAGATCTTTGACTGGGGAGATGATGATAGTGTTGATCCATTGAGCCATACGGACGTGGAAGCTAAGAAGGGTGCAGCTGCTCAGATAAGCACCATTGAGGCTACCTCTAGTAGCCAGAAGCCGACAAAGTGGGTCATACCGTGGTCTTTCTTGATCAACTATTAGTTAATCGAGCTCTTTATAAACTTCATTTTATTTGCTTTTGTTAAGACAATTTTTATTGCTTTTGTGTGCGCGAAAACTTCGCATTTTATTTTGCTTGCTTAGGATTTTATACGTTTGAGACTTTGTTTTGGGTTTTGCGCAATTTTGGGCGCGTATTATTGTGCACTTGCAGGTTTTTAGACCTCATTGGCTCTAGTTAGTGAGCAAATACGAAGAAATAAGGAGTAACAGCAGTACTTTCAGTCGATCGACTGGTTACATTGGTCGATCGACTGAGTTGCACTTTCCAGGAGCTACTGTTCCTGAAACAGTGGTCGATCGACTGCCATCCTTAGTCGATCGACCAAGGACGCTGCTGTACCTGTTCACGACCTCTCCCCTGCTGTGTTTGGTCGATATGCGGACTTAAGGGAGTTTTCTGCTACACTTTATTTTACGTCCAATTATTTATTTCTTCTATTTTCTCATTTGTGCACGTATTTTATCGCTTCAGAATTGCCTTCTCGGTTTTATGCGTGGTTTTGTTTGTCTTTCAGGTACTTATTAGTAGCACTGCTGGCTACTGAAACCTCCTAGCTCACGCTGGTTTGGGGAGGTTTCCTTTGCTGCGCTTAAAGTCTTGTGAGTTCCCGGTTTTCACTTCATGTCTTATTTACTTCATTTTCTCGCAAATTCCCATTTCTCTTTTCTTCATTACATGATTTTGCACAATGGGGACATTGTGCGATTTGGTTTGGGGAAGGGTTTTGCGTCGCATATCATTTGCTTGCATTCACGTTTATGTTTTTGTTTTGCATTGTTTATTTCATTTTATACATATATACAAAATCCAAAAAAAATTGAAAAATTTCAAAAATTTCCATAAATTGCACGTTTATTTTAGCATGTAGGTTGAGTCGGAACGGTAGTATTTCAAGGATGATATAGCATTTGCACCTGTTTTGCCTAAGCCTTGCTAGATTGACATGTTATTAGCAGAATCGTATAAGTGCATATCTACGAGTTTTCGTTAACTATTTGCTGAACTTGGAGACTTGACTTTGAAAATTGGCAAACTACATCATATTTCTGAGATTTAGAGCCTATAACTGGTGACATCTATGACCGGTTTATTTAGGAATATGAGTAGTTACTCCTTATGAGACATGTCACATAAATATGCATAAATATGAACTTGATCTTCTTAATACCTGTGCGCATTCGGTCTGTGGTTAGTTGACACACGTGGTAGAGGTTTCCCATTATTCGTTTTGCCCATGAACTCCACACTGCCAAAAATATCCCTTTTTGTCCCATTTACTACATCCTACATTTAGCCTGTCCTTTGTCAAGCTAGTAGACTGTGTTCTTGGGGTTGTTACTCATTTTTGGTGGCATATGCTCTGTTTGAGATAATATTGGGAAGATGAAAAGAAGGAAAGAAAGAAATAAAAAAGAAAAAAAAAAGAAAGATGAAGAAAAATGATTCGAAAAAAGAAAAAAAAAAGAGTTCTGTACTGTTTAAGCAGTCGATCGACTGCCCATTTTGGTCGATCGACCGAGGTTCGAGAAAGAGAAAGAATCAATTCGCATAATTCAAGCCTTTATCTTTTGGCGATTTTTGCTCCCATGTTTTATTCAAATTTTATGGGGAGTTAGTTGATTACTTTTATCTCTGGAAATTTTGAGATTTGTGCTTGCTATACCACCGTTTCATTTGTTTATGAGCAAGAAGTTGGATGTTGCCATATGGTTCCGTTTTGGTACTAGCATGATCACCTGTACCTCCACTTTCCCATAAATGTTTTGCCTCTTCTTACCCATACCTCACATATCCACATCTGTACCTCGGCATGTGTCATGGTCTCTTGTTGGTTGGAATGCGTATGTACGGTTGTAGAGATTATTTTCATATTAGACTGCAGGCATGTTCTTATAGGTCGTAGTTAGGTGAGCGTCATTACACTTACTTCTTTCTATCTTACATATATTCGCCTGTACTTATTGAGTGATTTGAGCGACCCGTGAGAGTCCAATTTGATAAGTCTCTGCAGTTGACGGTTCAGTAGTTTTAACGACTTTATAACTCGTTTGCATGATTCATTTGCTAATTGATTGTTGGTTATGCATTAAAATGGTTTAGGCTTTACATGTTGCATTTCGCTCTGAGATTGAACTCGTTCCATTAGGTCATTAGATCGAGTCTAGTTCTTGTTTGAGGACAAGCAAGGGTTTGGTTTGGGGAAGTTTGATGCGTGTCTTTTATATGATGTTTTACATCCCATTTTACACGCATTTCAGAGCTCATTCATGTAGTTTATGCTACATTTCTTCCTATTTCCGTCTACTTCTGTATTTTGTAATTATTGCAGAAATGTGAAGAATCCAGCGGAAATCGAGCTAAATCCGTCCTCGAGTATCCTGCATTGCATATGACGTGAAGTAATCACCCGAGGAACGAGCTTGGTGCGCAATTCAAGGCCCAAAAGACAAGTCCACGAGTTTTAAGAAGTCAAGTAGCGGCTCAGCGATCGATCGACGCCATCCATCGATCGATCGATCGAATACCATCAGTGCCGAAGCTACTCATTTTCGAAGACCAATCGATCGACCATCTAGCGATCGATCGACCAAACCGCTAAATGACGAGAAATTAAAAGACCGTGAATCTTGAAGCCCAAAATTGTGTTAGGTTTAGGAAACAATGTTACGTTATTTGCTATATAACGTAACCTAGGAATTCAGTTTTGACATCCGGTTTTTATCTAAGTTTCACATTCGGTTTTACATTAAGTTCTACATACGGTTTTTAGAATTAGGGTTTGGAATATTGTTAGCATTGGAAATTCGTTCTTGTTCTTAATCGTTCCTCTGCAATCTTGGTATTACTCGCCTAGTTCAATTTACTTCTATTTCGTTATTAGTATAGAATTGATAGTTAGATTCCCGAAACCATCTTGTTATTGCATGTTAATTGTTTGTTTTACCGCTTTAATCATGAATTCAATACTTTATTGCCCTAGTATCATTGTTGTTATCACTTCCGATGAGTAGCTAAATAGTTTGTGCTAGGATGTAGGCGGGTGTAGCGTAGGCGGCAAAGTATTGAACACGGCTGATTCGCGTGTCGGTCGATCGATGACATTCTCGGTCGATCGACCGACCTCGTGAGGTTACCCTTCGTTTTAATTGATTTTAATGTTGTATTTAACGAATCGAATGCATGCGACCAGTTAGATGCTTAATTTATGACTGACCCATTAGATCGAAAGATAGGGAAAGTTATTTGATCACCAATTAAGATGACTAAATTGTCTTTGAGATCGAAAGATAGGTATAGTTTAGACTGTTAGTCACTTTTCAGGACGAGAGTCGTATTAGTGATATTAGGGACCTATAGCGAGATCGAAAGATGCTATTTGTTAAGAGTGGACCGAGAGGACCTCTTGTTTCCCGCCTCACTTGTGTTCGATTAAGACTGTTTAGTATCTTTGCCGCTGAAGCTGTAATGAACCGACCATCCTAGTACCCCTTCTTTATCTGTTTAATCCGTCTTTCTAGTTTATTATTTACTCTTAACTGTAGACCAATTCAAATCAAACCCCCCACTTTATCGTTACCTTAGACTAGAATTAGACAACTAGAATTTACATCTGCCTCTCTGTGGTTCGACTCGACTGCCGCTAGCTATAGTTGTAGTTGGAAATTATAAATCTTATTTTTGACACCTCACGACGGGTATCAATAAGCATGCGTCGGACTTGTTTGAATTGATACATTGTGACTTATGGGGACCTTATCGTATCCTGTCATCTTGTGGTGCAGAATATTTTTTGACAATTATGGATGATTTTTCCCGTGCTACATGGGTCTATCTTTTGTTTGATAAAATTGAAGTAACCGACATGTTTATGAGCTTCCTCAATATGGTATCTACACAATTTTCTAAAGCTATTAAAACTGTTCGTAGTGACAATGGAACGGAGTTTAACTGTATGGCGGGATATTTCTTTACTCATGGGATAAAATTTGAAAAATCTTGTTTTGGGACGCCTCAACAAAATGGACGAGTTGAGCGCAAACATCGACATATTTTGAATGTTGTGCGGGCTCTTCAATTTCAAGCCAGTTTGCCCGCATCTTTTTGGGGTGAATGTATTTTATCTGCTGTTTATTTAATTAACCGCACTCCCTCCCTTTTGCTTAATAATAAAACCTCGTATGAGTATTTGTTTGGAATCAGTCCGTCCTATGACAATTTGAAAGTTTTTGGCTGCTTGAGTTTCGCTCATAATCAAAACACCAAGGGCGATAAATTTGCAAAACGGGGACGTAAGTGTTAATTCGTGGGATATCCTCATAACCAAAAGGGGTGGAAATTATATGACCTTGACTCAAAAACATACTTTGTTTCTCGAGATGTTATTTTCTACGAGTCCGTTTTTCCGCTCGCATCGACACAAGAATCCACTCCAGCATCTGATCCCTTGCTCGAAATATTTGAGGACTTCCAGGATGATCATAATACTGAACCCGTCAATGATACGAACGGGGATGCTCCTGTCAATGATACTGAACCCGCAGTCACAAATGAGCCCACGGGAGAACCCACCAGCACGACTGAGCCCACGGATAATCCGTCAGAAGAGACCTCGGGTTCTGCTGGGGTTTCGGGTTCGGGTACTTCGGGTACTGATGGGAGCTCGGGTTCTGAAACGAATGGACAGACTGAGGAGCTTGGTCGCGGCCATCGCCTAAAAATCCCAAGTTCTCATCTCCGTGGCTTTGTACTTGATACCGCACACAGTCCATCTCCGCCATCAAGCACACCGAGTCCACCCACGTCGTCCTCAGGTACGCCTTATTCTCTTGCCAATTATCTTGATTGTCACTTTTTTTCGACAAAACATCGTCACTTTCTTGCAGCTGTAACAGCTGGGATCGAACCACCTTCCTTTAAGGAAGCCATTCTTGATAGTGGGTGGTGTGAAGCTATGAAAACAGAAATTGAGGCATTGGAACGTAATGATACATGGGAACTCTCCGATTTACCAAATGATAAAAAAGCCCTCAGTTGCCGGTGGATATATAAAATAAAATACAAATCTGACGGGACTGTGGAACGCTTGAAAGTTCGTCTTGTGGTATTTGGAAATCATCAAGTTGAAGGTTTAGACTATGGTGAGACGTTTGCTCCACGGTGATTTGAATGAAGAGGTTTATATGTGGATTCCTCCCGGGTTTAGTCGTGGAAAAGAGGGCAAGGTGTCTCGTCTAACAAAGAGTCTCTATGGCCTTCGGCAAGCGCCTAGGTGTTGGTTCGCTAAGCTTAATTCGGCACTTAAAAGTTACGGCTTCAAGCAGTCATACTCCGACTACTCGCTATTTTCATACTCCCAAGATGAGGTACGATTATTCATCTTAATTTATGTAGATGACCTTGTCATTGCGGGTAATAATTCTTCCGCTGTTGCTAAATTCAAAACCTATTTGGGAAATTGCTTTCACATGAAAGATTTGGGCCCCTTAAAATATTTTTTGGGACTCGAAGTGCCGAAGGAATTTATATCAGTCAATGCAAATACGCGTTGGATATTATTGCAGAAACTGGGTTACTCGGATGCAAGCCCGCGACCACACAAATCGAACAACATCATTCCTTAGGGATGGCCACTGGTCCTCTCCTTGACGATGTTGAACCATATAGACGTCTTGTTGGGCGACTAGTATACCTTGTCGTGACCCGACCCGACTTATCCTATGCCGTTCACATACTTTCTCGGTTCTTACATCAGCCTCGGCAGGAGCATTGGTCGGCTGCCTTACGCGTAGTGCGATATCTCAAGGGTAGTACGGGTCAAGGGGTGTTGTTTCGTGCTGATAGTTCACTAAGTGTTACCGGGTGGTGTGACTCGGATTGGGGAGGCTGTCCTACTTCCCGGAGGTCTGTCACGGGCTGGTTTATCCTTCTTGGTGGATCTCCTATTTCGTGGAAGACGAAGAACAACTCACAGTGTCTTTGTCATCCGCTGAGGCCGAATACCGGTCTATGGCCAATATTGTTTGCGAATTGAAATGGCTTAAAGGGTTGCTTGCAAGCTTAGGCGTGACCGTCCCTCTGCCAATGCACGTCCTTAGTGACAGTAAGTCGACTATTGATCTTGCTCACAATCCCGTGTTCCACGAACGCACAAAGCATATCGAGATTGATTGCCATTTTGTGCGTGATGCGATTACCGACGGGTTAATTACTACGACCCATGTTTCCCCTACCGAGCAACTGGCTGACATCTTCACCAAAGCCTTGAGAGCTCCACAGTTTATACATTTACTAGCCAAGCTGGGCACTCTCGACCGTCATGCTCCAGCTTGAGGGGGGTGTTACGGAAATATATGATTACTAGAATAATATTGTTAGCATATTTAGGATATCAATCTTATTGTTGCTATATTCTTTCCTGTTTACTAGGTCATTCTAGTTATCATGTAACCTATTTAAGGCTTATGCCACACATGAATGCAAATCATGCTTATTCTCCTAATCACATTAACAATTATTATTCTTTTATTTATGTCATTTATATTATTGTATTTTGTTATAATATTATTTACGGTAATATATCGCTCCACTTTTTCTAACGATCTACGTATCTTAGTCAACCGTTTTATCTACGCATATGATTTTGGTTGTGTGAGAACATACCAATACAATGCCTATGTAACGTGTCAAATGTTATTATTGTTTTTGGTATCATGGATTAATGCATGGGAGTGAGCATATATAATGAGATACTCATATTAATGGTGCCTCGAAATTTTGTAATCGGAATTTTCTACGTACTTTAATGAGTGTTTATAAGTGTTATCGTATCTTTGTAAATGATTCAAGTGTTTGATTGTTTCAATGTTAATAATTGATTTCATCACCATATTTATTTGGCTACTTTTATATGTGCATTGAGAACATTATTTTGTTCTAGTTGGATAAAAGAGTTTTTTTGATTAGTGAATGTGTGTTTGCGTCACTAGTGAACCATTGACATAAAGTCTTGAAATTTTCTCTTATTTAAGATTTTTCATTATGATGAAAATGTAGCGCATGGGGCATATATATTATTTATGATATTGATTATTTATTAAGTATCTTACTAATTGTGTTTTTTCTTCTTTATTTGAAGGTATGTTAAAGCGAAATGGTTATTTATTTTTGAGACCAAAGGCCACCATGCATGGTTATATATTATATTTGTCTTTACATGGGGGAAGACTCTTATCATAACTATTTATTTTTATGGAGATGTGGTATCATGGAGTTTTCCGTTGTGAATTATTATTATTATTATATTATATTGGATACCGCATGCATGGAAGTGAAATGATCGAAGAGTTATCGAGATATATTCTACTAGTTAAAATCTCGTGCTAAAGCACCGCATTTGTAAGGGTTATATTAATTGAGCTTTAATTTTTACATAAATGAGTTGTTGTTATAATAGTATGTTGTGATGTACTGATTATAATGTTAGTAATATTATAAAAAAAAAATTATTATTCAAAGGACTTTTAGATTAAGTTATTTTTGTATGAACCTATTTTTTTTTATTAAAAATAATGATAGCATCCTAGATCTTTTTATGAAAATAATATATAAAAAAGCACAAAATAAATAATAATATCGCATTTTTATATTGGACATTAAAACATGTTATCTTGTATAGTTGTATAAGATGGAAAGATTAAAAAGAGCGAAGTTGACACGTTTTATTTATATAATCAGTTGATTTTTTACTTAGCTTTAATCAAACTCAGTTTCAATGTCAAAATTTATTTATACATCATAGCTAATTTTTGTACGTTATTTAAAATGGCAAAATTAATTTATACATCAACATTTATTTATACATCATAAAATTTTGGATTTTATTTGTATTAATTATACTCTATAATCTATGTTATACTTTATACAAACACTATAATGTTTGGAGTTAGAACTTTTCTGTGTATAGAAATATAGGATACTGAATATTTTATTTGTGGCAAAGATTGCGCATATAGTTATGGAAATTCTATTATTATTAATTAAGGTAATATTAATATAAAATATCAATGTTTGGGGCCCACCGAGTTTCTTGTTTTACAGGAAAAATTATACTTACACATTGAATTTTTCGTTGGCCCATTAATGTATTGAATTGTAGTGAAGTAAGATAACAAAAAAATAGGCCCATTTATAGGAGAATGCATTTAGGCGGGAAAAAATTGAGTTTTCTTATTCTTTTAGTTTAGTGGGGATGTTCTTATATTGTCCGAGCCGCCTATGCTTCATATTCCTTCATTATGTGATGAAAGAGTTTTAGCTAAAAGCTAAGAACAAAAATTTGATGAGATCGATCAAAAGTGAGATATTATGATATTTGAGACGTGGTCTTTGAGACACGTGATTTTCCATCATGATGGTGTTCTTTATTTGAATATTCTCAAAGTGATATACGGATCCATTTATGAAAAAGTTGGCCAGCAAGTACGTACTTGAATTATGAGAATTGAATCATCGAGGGGAATGAAACTTATTGCCCATATGATAGCTATCGCAGTGGAAACCCGTCTTCAAAGATTGGAGATCCCATGAAAGAAGTTCAACGGGTAATAACGAAGTTGTGGGTGGGCTAATTAAGGAGAGCACCATTTATTTGTTTGGCGGATATTTTATTTTGATTTGCGTCTCATTCCTATGGCGAAGTGTGATATTGTGTTTTTTGAGGTGCTCTCATTGATTTGAATTGGTTGTGATGGTTTGAGGTTGAGCGTTGACTCTTAATAAATTCGAAGACATAACTTTTTGCGAGGTGGATGTCACACCTACCCTTGGAAGATTCACCTAGTGAGTGTTCGTAGTGTGGTCGCTACTATGGGACGTGGGCAACTCCCTAGAGACACGCATGACACAAGATACCTGCGCATGACCATTAACGCGCACCACTGATAGAACCTGATCGATTGCCCATACCGTGTGTGTGGTGAGTCCAAGCTTGATCTAAGGGATCTAGTTCAAAGTATTTATACTACTATGGTTCTTTCAAGTGCAAACTCGCTTACACTAAGTGTTGGTTCAAACCCGAAAGGTACCTACACCTATTACGCGGTATTGTATGCTCACTATTATTATTTTTATATATAAAAAAATTATTTAATTTTTGGATTACTAAATCTTATTTATTTTTTAATATTTTCTAATTCTTAAATCACGTGGGGGATTGTTGGAAAATCTATGTGATTTAATTTAATTACGAGTTTTAATATTTGAACAATATTTTAAATATGATTAATCGCGTCTTTTATTTTCCATTATTACGAGGTATAAAAAGTTTTTTAGTCTTGGTCAAATGGTATTTATGAGTTATCACCATAATCAATATTATTGACAATTGGGGTCTTAATGGTCGTTTATTATGCTTCACTACTTAATATGATGCTTATGGCCTTGGTTGCTATTTCTAACGTTACATTGTAACGTATGAAGGTGTAGTATTATTGCTATCATTGAATTGGACAAAGCTTTGACTATTTAAACATATTTGGATCATCTTGCAAAGTGTGGTTTTTGGCACATATAATATCAAGTTATAAGAAGCTACGAATACTTAAAAGTATACTCCAACACAAGTCGATGGTTAACTAGTATGTTTATATATTATATTACTTACATCCATCCCCTTTTTTATAATTTGTAAAAGTTACTTTTATTATAAAATATTATTGAGTATCGGGTGATCGTCGGTTCGGGGGCTTGTCTTGCTGCTACCGAAGGAGTCCAACGGGTTGTCGTATCTTGGGAGAGGAACGCACTATTTGGTAACCAGTGCAGTGGAGGCGTTATCTCTCTTAGGAAAGCGTCTAACGTGATTCGACCCAGACTACATCTTTCTACTCTACTCTCTTTTATTATTATTCTTTTATTTATGTCATTTATATTATTGTATTTTGTTATAATATTATTTACGGTAATATATCGCTCCACTTTTTCTAACAACCTTGTCACATCATGAGTTGCATTGACGTTTTAAAGTGATGTAACCATCATAGGGAGTGTTCACGCGCTGTACTCTTTTTCCTTATCTATGGTTTTGTCCCACTGGGTTTTCCATAGAAAGGTTTTAACGAGGCAGCTTATTTATTTGCGTGTTAGAGGAATAATGTACTCTTTTTCCTTATTAGTGTTTTTCCCATAGGGTTTTTCTAGTAAGGTTTTAATGAGGCATACTCTTCGGTAATGTACATCCAGGGGGGGTGTTATGAAATGTATTATATGGATATCCATTGGGCTTTATGGTCTATTATATACATTATGTAATTAGGTTTCTCACATAATATGTACTCTATAAATACCCCCATTGAGATAAATAAAACTATCCCTATCGAATCTTCTCCTTCTATTATATCTCTACAATTTCTTCCTTTCTTATTCTATAACAAATACATGCATGTATAGTTAAATCGAGGCCAAATAGTGAAATAAATAATCTATAATTAAATAACATTTGTCGTGGACTAGTCAAATAAATAAGCTCCTTACAAAAACATGCACTTAAAAATCATCCTTGAGGAATTTCAAGTCTACGATTAGAGGTGGTAATAACTCAAATCAATCAAAACATATTATTTACCGCCCTACCCTCATATATGTATAACGACCTGATTTTTCAAGACTAATATAAAATTTACTAAATTATTGACTAAAGAAAGACATGTCAAAAGTGAAATAGCCAGTTTAAAATCAGGTGGTTAAACACCAAAACTAAATACGCGTTGGATATTATTGCGAAAACTGGGTTACTCGGATGCAAGCCCGCGACCACACCAATCGAACAACATCATTCCTTCGGGATGGCCACTTGTCCTCTCCTTGACGATGTTGAACCATATAGACGTCTTGTTGGGCGACTAGTATACCTTGCCGTGACCCAACCTGACTTATCCAATGCCGTCCACATGCTTTCTCGGTTCTTACATCAGCCTCGGCAGGAGCATTGGTCGGCTGCCTTACGCGTAGTACGATATCTTAAGGGTAGTCCGGGTCAAGGGGTGTTGTTTCGTGCTGATAGTTCACTAAGTATTACCGGGTGGTGTGACTCGGATTGGGGAGGCTGTCCTACTTCCCGGAGGTCTGTCACGGGCTGGTTTATCCTTCTTGGTGGATCTCCTATTTCGTGGAAGACGAAGAAACAACTCACAGTGTCTTTGTCATCCGCTGAGGCCGAATATCGGTCTATGGCCAATATTGTTTGCGAATTGAAATGGCTTAAAGGGTTGCTTGCAAGCTTAGGCGTGATCGTCCCTCTGCCAATGCACGTCCTTAGTGACAGTAAGTCGGCTATTGTTCTTGCTCATAATCCTGTGTTCCACGAACGCACAAAGCATATCGAGATTGATTGCCATTTTATGCCTGATGCGATTACCGACGGGTTAATGACTACGACCCATGTTTCCACTACCGAGCAACTGGCTGACATCTTCACCAAAGCCTTGGGAGCTCCACAGTTTATACATTTACTAGCCAAGCTGGGCACTCTCGACCTTCATGCTCCAGCTTGAGGGGGGGGGGGGTGTTACGGAAATATATGATTACTAGAATAACATTGTTAGCATATTTAGGATATCAATCTTATTGTTGCTATATTCTTTCCTGTTTACTAGGTCATTCTAGTTATCATGTAACCTATTTAAGGCTTATGCCACACATGAATGCAAATCATCCTTATTCTCCTAATCACATTAACATGGTATCGAGCTTTTTTCTTTCCTCTCTTCAAAATCTCTTAACCTAAAACCTTCACCACGAAAATCATCAAGCCACCTATCATGCCCGGAGACGACACAGATGCCGAGATGCCTGTCGTTTTTCCAAAAAATTGATCCCTCTAGTCCTTACTATCTCGGTTCCTAAGATGGATCGGGTGCTAAAATTTTGAATATTGTCCTTCGTCAAGACAATTACGACGACTGGAAAATGTCAATGAAAATGTCGTTAAAATCGCGACGCAAATTCGGATTTATTGATGGAAAAATAAAAAAACCCACCAACAAATTCGACCTCGAAAATTGGGAAGTGGTTCATTATACCCTTGTACAACGGATCCGTAACATGATCGACCCATCTTTGCTTGCTAATGTGACCTATGGTTATGACGCTGCGGCCTTGTGGTCCGAGTTGGAATTGCAGTTTGCGGTGGTAGACGGTACAAAAATTCATAATCTTAAAACTCAGTTAAAAGATTTTAAGCAATCCAAAGGTATGTCCGTCACCTCTTATTACGGTAAATTGAAATCGCTTTGGGACTCGCTTGCTGTACATGAACCCCCTTTTGTGTGTAAGTGTGGCAAGTATGAGTGTGAAATTGGTCCAGCCGCTATCAAGCGTCTTGATAATGAACGTTTACATCAATTTTTCATGGGTCTCGACCCATCTTTATATGGCCAAATTCGTTCTCAACAGTTTCAGCAAGACCCATTACCCACACTTAATCGTGCTTACAATTTGGTTCTCCAAGAGGAACGACTGCGTACTACCACTACCTACCCCCCCGATGTTTCTGAAGTTGCAGCCTTCGCTATGCCGTCCCCTAATTCCAATATTGACTGGCATGTCCTACGAGATAAAGAGCGTGGGGAACGTCATAAAATGCTTTGCTCTCAATATAACACTCGAGGCCATGATGGCTCGACATGCTTCTTCAAAACTCTGAAGTTTCCTGATTGGTGGGGTGACAGGCCGCGTACTTTGGCGGAGTATCGTCGCTCTCGGCCAGGGGGATCACGAGGTGGAGGCTCTGGCTCGGGTTCTGCTGCAGGCGCAGGGAACACGAGTGCGTCCGGTTCTGCTGCTGGAACTGTACACGCTAACGCCGTGACAGCGGGTGTCTCTGCTCATAATCTGCTTGTTTCTGATCGTCTCAGTGGTAGGTGCAATTGGATAATTGATACGGGGGCCTTCAATCATGTCACGGGCACCTTGTCAGGTTTGGAGGATCGTGAAAACATTGTCGGACGTCCTGTTGGTCTTCCAAATGGCCAACAAGTCGTCTCAAACTTGATGGGATCGGTTTATATTAATGATTCTTTAACTCTTACTCATGTGCTATATGTTCCCAGTTTAAAATGCAATTTAATGTTTGTCTCACAGCTACTTTCGGCTAATAATTATTGCTTCGAGTTTGCTAAAAGTTCTTGTATCATTCAGGACCATTCCTCGAGGACGACGATTGGAGTCGGTGAGCTGCGGGATGGACTGATTGGATTTGTGCGGGGGAGAGGCCATTGACGGTGAACACGGTGTCCGAGAAGGGAGAACTTGATCTTTGGCATCGTCGCTTGGGTCATCCGTCAGATAAAGTGGTCAAGACTATTCCCTCTTTTAGTCATTTTAGTTGTAATAAAAACTCGGTTTGCGAGACATGTCATTTTGCTAAACAACATCGGAATAGCTTTACTTTAAATAATAAGCATGCGTCGGACTTGTTTGAATTGATACATTGTGACTTATGGGGACCTTATCGTATCCCGTTATCTTGTGGTGCGAAATATTTTTTGACAATTATGGATGATTTTTCCCGTGCTACATGGGTCTATCTTTTGTTTGATAAAATTGAAGTAACCGACATGTTTATGAGCTTCCTCAATATGGTATCTACACAATTTTCTAAAGCTATTAAAACTGTTCGTAGTGACAGTGGAACAGAGTTTAACTGTATGGCGGGATATTTCTTTACTCATGGGATAAAATTTGAAAAATCTTGTGTTGGGACGCCTCAACAAAATGAACGAGTTGAGCGCAAACATCGACATATTTTGAATGTTGCGCGGGCTCTTCAATTTCAAGCCAGTTTGCCCACATCTTTTTGGGGTGAATGTATTCTATCTGTTGTTTATTTAATTAACCGCACTCCCTCCCCTTTGCTTAATAATAACACCCCGTATGAGTATTTGTTTGGAATCAGTCCGTCCTATGACAATTTGAAAGTTTTTGGCTGCTTGAGTTTCGCTCATAATCAAAACACCAAGGGCGATAAATTTGCAAAACGGGGACGCAAGTGTTTATTCGTGGGATATCCTCATAACCAAAAAGGGTGGAAATTATATGACCTTCCACTCATCCAACACTTTCTCTCTCTAAAAAATTTCCTCTCAAATTCAACTAAAAATCAACTAAATTAAAAAAAAAAACAACAACAACAATTAACAACATGACAGATCCCGAATCACCGGTACTTAAACAACTTAATCGCTTCATTATTTGGTTAATTTTTATTTTTTTTGCGCACCGTTAAATCTATTCGATAATTGATTTACGTCACGTATTGACTTAGTAATAGCAAACATTGCGATTTTTCTGCGTAAATCTGAAATTGGTACCCCCAAGGTTGAACCATGGACCAAACTTTGAGATATAACGTTAAGTCATGGACAAAACGTTGGAAACCAACGTTTGCCATGGTCCAAACGTGGGAAACTAACGTTTGGTCTATGGTCGATTGTTGAATCTCAACATTTAGTCCATGAGTTTGTTCATTTTTTTTAAAAAAAAAACGTGTTTAATACGTTTATTTGCCGATTTTTTAAAATTATTTAAGTTTTCTAGTCGATGTGCGTTAATTTCTAACATTTTTTAATTAGTTTAATGCAGATGAGAGATCGAAATGTAGTTGGTTTTCAGTAGAATTTGAGAGAAAATTGTTTAGAGAGAGAAAAGAGTGTAATTATGCAGAGGGCATTATCGTCTTTTGAAATGAAAACGTCGACGATATTTACTAACAGTAGGTCTCCCTTGCGACGGGCCGGATATTGCGACGGGTAATATGTGAGTGGAAATGGGTAGAGGGGACAAGGTGGGCACCCACCCCATGTGCTTTGTCTCTCACCCTTATGGGTATTTTGTGAGACGATATGGTATCCGTCGCAAGTTTGCGACGGATACCCTCCGTCATAAGGGAGATTTAGTGATTTACTAAAACGTCGACGATATTTACAAACAAACCTATGTTTCCAAAATTAAAGGCATGTTACTTTTAACCTTAGTAGTATCTTTATTATCTTGTCTCCAATCTCCAATGTCCTTAAAATATCCAAATAATTTTGCAATTACAGGTCGGTGACTAATTCGGTGTTTCCCAATTTTATTTAATTTCATTTAGTTCAATTCAGCTTAACTTTATTCAAAATCAGTTCTAACAAAGTAACAAGCATCTACTCCCTCCATTCAACTCCACTTTGCAGGTTTTACTTTTGCACACTATTCACAAGCGGATATTTAACTTCAGTTTTTTCTCGATACATAAGTTAAAATATATTCATGTGGGATCTTATTTGATTCGTATTTAAGAGTACATTAAAAATATCTAACTTTTATAATTTTTGGAAATACGTAGCTAAAGATATTTACCGTGTAAAAATGGCGTTGACAAATGTGATAAAGCAAACATGTAAAGTGGAGTTGAATGAAGGGAGTATATGGCTTATTGTACAAAGGTCCGCTAAGCTAGAGCATAGATGTATGAACCCGACGTTGACTTTATATAAATAAAGAATTGAAAAATCCCCTATTCTCTACCCTTTTCCCCCCTCGGCTCCTCATACGTCCTTTGACCGTTGCTTAATCTATTCTTCTGTTTTTATGGTTAACTACACATATCACATACTCCCTCCCATCCACTCTTTTCTTCTTATTTGAAGTGGCCCCGGAGATTAAGTGTAGGAAGTATAATATTGATAAAGATATGAGTGGATTTGGTAATTGGAGAGATGTATGAATAATTAGGATTAAATATTAATAAAGGAGTTGGGTGAAGTTTGGTTGGGAAGAGGTAGGAATAATTAGAATTAAATATTAATAAAGAATATTGTGGGGCTTGATGGGTGGAGAGAGGTAGAAGTATTATATTAATAAAAACTTTTTCAAAAAGGAAAGGGAAAGAAAACCTGAATAATCCGTTTTAGGAAATAGAGAAGAAAAGAGTGGATGAGAGGGAGTATCTATCAAACTCACAACGTTTCGTACAAGTTTCAATTGCCACATTTCAATTTTCAATCATTTATTTAAACATTCTTTAATTACAATTAGGCTACATAATTTGTGAATTTGAGATGGATAATGGCGGTTCCAGGTTTTCTCGATCGTTAATGTCAAACGTTCCACCTTCTTCTTCCTCTTCTTCTTCTTCATCATCATCAAATTATTTTTCAGTTTTTACAAATTTACCATTGATTTCTGCTATTCTTGCTTTCGCTCTCGCTCAATCCATTAAAGTTTTCACCACCTGGTAATTTATCATTTCCAAAGTTTTATGTAATTTTCTTTGGTGCGTAATTGTATTGATGCCATGATGTTATGTGAATTGCGATTTTTGTTAGGGTTATTGCTTGAAAAATAATGGGAAATTTCCACTTGTGCCCCTAAGGGCTAATCTCACTTGTAGCTCTATTTTTCAGGAAAGCTCACTTATACCCTTTAAGTTACTAGTTATATTCACTTATACCCCTCAAGCATAGACTAGTCTCACTTGTACACTTACTTTTAAAGAAAGTCCACACTCCAATATCATAATACAAATCACCAACAACTAAGACGTTAAGTGAATTCCCGCTTGTCATTATGAAGCGAGGAAGAAGTGTTAAGTACCCTTACTAAGATGTAAAGGCCTATGTAAACAGTTATACTTTAATTGAAATATTTGTTTTCTCTCCAACAAACATTGTTTTTCCCTCCAAAATCATTTTTATATGACTCTACTTCATCTTCAACATTCATCTTTTACCCTTTTACCACATTTCATCCTCAATATTCATCATTTACTATACTTAAGGGGTATATGTGAGAATAACTAGGAAGTTGGAGGGTATAAGTGGACTTTTCTGAAAAGTAGGGGTACAAGTGAGATTAGCTCATTGATAAGACGGATTTAGTACGGTATATGAGTGTTAATTTAGGTGACTATTGGTGAAATAAGTGAACATTAGGAGGGATAATTGTATTATTCTCATTCTAGTATGTTAATTGAGTTTTGGAGCTTAATAATTTGGGCCGACCGCCAAGGAAATAGCAACTAATCACCTAAAGGTCGTCGACAAATTACAAAATATCGTCGACAATTTTAATGAACTTCCAAATTTGCCCCTCCCTCACACTCCCCCTTATATTTTCCTTTTTATTCAATAATTATCTTTCACATTCCAAATTTTGAAAAAAAAAAAAACCCGACTCAAATTTCAACAAAAAAACGTATCGACCGCATAATTTCCGTGACGAATTCAAACATTCAACAAGGTATGTGATTAGTATTAAAAATTTGTTGTAGTATTTTGCTTAGTTTGTAAATTTGTGACGGAATTAGGATAGATGCCAAAGTTGTGACGGAATTAGGATAGATGCTTTGATTTCAATCGGATTAAGTCGTGTTACGCGAAAATCAAAGGGAATAATCGAAACAATTAATCGAAAAAAAAAAAAAAAAGGAAATCACGGTTTTTGGGCCAGACGAAGAACTCCTTCGTCCAACTCCAGGCCCAGACGAAAGAATTCATCGTCCATTATGGGCTCTGGACGAAGAACTCTTTCGTCTGGGCCTGGAGTTGGACGAAGGAGTTCTTCGTCTGGCCCAGTTCTTGTGTTTTTTTTTTTTTTTTTTTCTTTATGTTTTAGAATTTCTCGATTCTTTTTTTTTTTTTTTTTTAAATATTTTTTTTCCGTCTTGTTTTGTTATCCTTATAAACTAATAAATTATTAATAATAATTCTCGTCCGTGCGAAGTCGTTGTAAATATATATTTTTTTCGTCTCGTTTTGTCGACGTAAAATATTAATTAATTATTACTAATAAACCCCTTTTGGGGATATTTTGTTTTTTTATTTATTTTTTAATTTACTTAAACTTATATTTATAAATTCTTTGTTTTATTAATTTAAGTAATCAAGTTGTTGTAAATATATTTTTGTTGCGTCTCGTTTTGTTTACGTAAAATATTAATTAATTATTATTAATAAACCCCGTTCCGGGTTATTTTGTTTTTTTTTTTTTAAATTTTTAATTTACTTAAACTTATATTTATAAATTCTTTGTTTTATTTATTGAATAGATGGCCGGTGGAGGAAATGACCGTCACGTTCGAGCTCGAAAGGGGCTCCAGTTTGAGTCTGAGGTTGGAGACGGTAGTCCGATTCGTGGACCGAGGAGCGGTTGGAGGAGGAGCTGGTTGATCAGTGATGTGATAGGTGAGGAGAAGGATGGTTATGAGCGAGTGCGTAGGGTGCCACGTAGACGGAATGAGGAGGGGCGTTTTCAGCGGATGTCGGATGGTAGTTCTAGTAGTGTGGTGGCTCCGAAGAAGAAGAAGTCGGGTAAGGATGTCTCTTGGTTGATCGATCATCGTGTTCCGGGTGGTCCGATGTTTCCCCACGTGATTCCTAGCTTTGGGGGCCACATTGCCAACACCTTATGGCCGACTCCTAATGAGGTCGGTCGACCAGTTTTGACGGGTTACCACCGATTTGGTAAGACGAGGTTGTTGAGTTGTTGGGAACTACCTCCTGCCGTTCGGACTATTTATGGCCATCTTGGTCTTTCTCACCTATTAGATTCCATGGCCGAGTATTATAACATGCCCCTTATTTCTGCTTTTGTTGAGAGATGGCAACCCGACACCAACAATTTTCACATGCCTTTTGGGGAGATGTCCATACTCCTTCACGATGTTGCGCAGATCTTAGGTGTTCGGGTTGATGGTAACTGTTGTAAGGTAGAGAGTAATGACGGGACGTTGGCGGATCCCCTTATGTATGTTTGTGGCTTCTTTGGGATTTCATCTGCCCAGTTGAAGTTGCCGTTAAACTCTAGTAAGAAGGTCCCTATTTACAAGAGTGGGGTATATTGGTAGATGCGATATGTGAAGTGGCGAGAGCTAATTGTGATGTTGTTTTTGCTCGGGGTTTTTGGTCTGCGTGTTGGGGTCGACACTTTTTGTCGACAAATCAGGTGATAGGTTACGTCCTCGATTGTTTCCTTTAGAGTATGATACGATGGTGTACACGACTACGCTTGGGGAGCGGTGTACTAGCCTTCATATACCGACAAGCGATTGGGTGTGGCTTCACGTCTTTGTGAAGACTATTGGTGGTTGCTTGACCTTGTTGCAATCGTGGATCTATGAGTATTTTCCTATGTTCGGACCCGGTCCACCTTCGGCAATTGACCCTACTCAGCCTCGGTCGTGTTCTTGGAGATCCGTTGGTCCCTTCGCTCAAAATGCGGAGAAATTGTTGGAGTATCGGAGGTTGTTAGATGGGCTTACTTGTGCTTCCATTAGGTGGGATCCGTACGGGCGCGTCGGAGGAGTATCATCCTCGTACCCTGTATGCCGGTTGTGTTCGTTTCATGGACATAGCCAAGCCGTACCAGCCTGATCGGTGTTTACGACAGTTTGGGTATGTGCAGATCATACCCAATCCCATTATGAGATTGGTAGCGCATCGTTCTGCTTCGGGGATAGGGTACGAGGTTAGGGTTGGGGTTGCGGAGACGATCATCTTTGGGATTCTTTGGCGGGATCACGTGGTTCACATTTCTCGTAGATCGAGACCCGCTTAGTTTCCCGGTGTAGACGGCGCCGATTATGAGGCTTGGTATAATGGGAATTCTCACCCGTTCATCATTGATCCCGACCACCATGATGCCCCGAGCCACATGATGATTTTGTTATTCTGCTTTGAGGTAATAATTTTACTTACGATTGTTGTAATAATTGTTTAACTTTCTTATTGTTCGTCGATAATGTTTATAATGTTTTAGTTGTTTTTGTCAATTTGCGGATCGCAGTGCTTTAGTGTTTCGATTTGCCGAGGCCAAAAGAATTACCGAAGACAAGAAACAGCTTTCCTTCTTCCGCAAGATGATGAAGAACATCGACCCGTTGGTTGAGAGGGTCGGGAGATCATACGTGAGCGAGGACCTCGTCAAACACCCGGTGATCGTGTTCGGCGTAGAGCGATGGTGTGTACACCGATAGCGAGGAAGAGGATGATCGTGTCGAGACTAGTTTTTTTTTTTTATTTCATTTATGTTGTACGTTTTTGAAGACATTTTTTATGTTGGATGATTATGTTAGTTAACTATTTGAACCATGGTTAATTCAAAAAACATGACGGTTTTAAATTCTGAAATTTCTTAAATTTCTTGAATACATAGCAACTGATGCAAAATCATACATTTCTGGAAATACTCACTACTTCATGACAATGGCCAACATAATGAAAACAAACAAATACAAGATACACTTGAAATAAAACTTCATCATCCTTGCCATTTCCGAAATCTCCTTTTTTATACCTATCACTTGCTCTTTCATGACATTTCCACGATGCATCATCACCTTCATCTTCACATGCTATATTCAACTTTTTTGTTATTGTCAAATGATCTTCAGTTAACCACGACACAAAATGATCGCAAGGTACACACTTAAAATACGCTTTCTTCGGATTAGTAACTGACCCGGAAATCTTGATGATAGCGTTTCTTTGACAACGATTGCAAATTTGATTCTTAAAATCAAGGCCTTCAATTGGGTGGTTTCCCCACATTGAGGATGATGTTGACATAAGTAAAGATTTGAAGAAGAAAATGGAAGAAGATGAAGATGATTGGAAAATAGAAAAAGTTGAAGATGAGTGCAGAAATACAACATTATGTAGATGTTTATATAGGGAAAAATGTTACCGTTGTAATTCAAAATAACCGTTACAATTCAAAAATAACCGTTACAATTCAAAATTAGCCGTTATAATTCAAATGTTACCGTTATAATTCAAAATAGCCGTTATAATTCAAATGTTACCGTTATTTTTCAAAATAGTCGTTATAATTCAAATGTTACCGTTATAATTCAAAATAACCGTTATAATTCAAAAATAGCCGTTATAATTCAAATGTTACCGTTATAATTCAAAATAGCCGTTATAATTCAAATGTTACCGTTATTTTTCAAAATAACCGTACAATTAATAGCTTATAAATAGGCCATTCTATGTCAATTTCAATCACAACATCCAATCATATTCACTCACTACAATACTAATTATTCACTCACAACATCCAATCCTAAAATGGTTCTCACATATGCTCAAAAAATCAGAGTTTATCAAATAAGAATCGATCTAATAGTTCAAAATTTACCAATTCTAATTGACTTATGTGAAAGTTTATCGTCTGAGAAATGGGTCAATTGATTTTAGCCCGAACAAATATGACGGTATTTTAATCCATCTTGCCAACGTATGGAGACAGTCAATTTGGAAAATGGGTTGTGCATATCCCTAATATGAAGTAATGGGGCGTAAATGACAAGTCCAAAAGTGATGGTGCTAGATTTAAATTGGACCTGTATTTTAGCAGCCCAAGGAATGGTAGTTGACAAGCCCAAGAAACTCTCGAAAAGAAAAACAAAGGCCGTTGACGTAAGAAAATGTAGTCCATGAGCATGCATGATCATATGATAATGATTGGCCAAGGTAGAAGTGGACTTTGTCAATAACAGAACAAGTTTGTTTCACTAAAAATCAGAACACTAGCATGATCCTAGGAGAAAGTCAACGAGAAATATGGGAACTGATTGCATGTTACCGCAAACAAAGAAAGATCAGGAAAAAGTTCTTATAAAATCGAGTGTACACTCTCATTTGTGGGGGGAATCACCACAATTATAAAACTCAACACATTTACACCAAAAATACACTACAAACCCAAAACCCTTCTACAAAACATTCTCTACAAAATCTCTCCCAAGAGAAAACAAGAGAAGAAAATTACATTCATTTCTAGTCCTCTAGATTTGAATACAGCGTTCGTCGCCGTCAATTGAAGAGAAGCAAGTCAAATTCATCCAGGGAGAATCAAGTCTTCAAATCAAGACCCTCCTATTCATTCATTGCGGAAATCGAATCAGTAGAACAACTAGTAGATTGTACCCGAAATCCTTTTGTTTAATAAAATTATTCTTTGTTGCATTTGTTTGTGTTTTATCTCTTGTTTGCAGATTTAAACGCAAATGTGTTGTTACAAATTTGGCACGCTCGGTGGGACGATTTTCGCTCTTCATATCCATCTTCAAGGATCAAATTTAGTAAAAGAGGTTCGAGACCAAGTTGCAACCGACATCAAAGTCTCTACAACCAGTCTCGAGGGGGCATCTGTAGACACCGAATTTTTTTATTTTGGTAGATATTTATTAGATGGTATATTTATTATTTATAGATAATTATCATTAAAGATTGTGATAATATCTTAGGATAATAGAGAATATTTCCGTCTTGCCCTATAAGCTAACCAAAACTATAAATACAGCTGTTGTGTTTAGGGTTTGGGGAGAGCAGATGGATTAAGTCAAATAAACGACCCCGTCTTCCTACTAGGTAGGATGGAATAAGTCACAAAAAAAATCCCATCACCTCCCTACGGGATTAAGTCGATAAGACCCCCGTAGTACTATCAAACCCTAGAGATGGAATCAAGAGAGTTACGGAAATTGTAACCTTCAATCTTTCAGTTATAAAATAAAACTCTTGTTTTCCGTATTATTTATGTGCCTCTTTATTTATTATTGCAGGTATGAATTTTATGGTTTACAATTTTTTTTTTTTGTTTTGGTAGATATTTATTAGATGGTATATTTATTATTTAGAGAATCATTAAAAATTGTGATAATATCTTAGGATAATAGAGAATATTTCCGTCTTGCCCTATAAGCTAACCAAAACTATAAATATAGCTGTTGTGTTTAGGGTTTGGGGAGAGCAGATGGATTAAGTCAAATAAACGACCCCGTCTTCCTACTAGGTAGGATGGAATAAGTCACAAAAAAAATCCCATCACCTCCCTACGGGATTAAGTCGATAAGACCCCCGTAGTACTATCAAACCCTAGAGATGGAATCAAGAGAGTTACGGAAATTGTAACCTTCAATCTTTCAGTTATAAAATAAAACTCTTGTTTTCCGTATTATTTTTGTGCCTCTTTATTTATTATTACAGGTGTGAATTTTATGGTTTACAAATTTGGCACGCCCGGTGGGACATCTCTACTACTCATCTCTTTTTCCGCACAATCAAGTTTCACAACAATCGTTTCAATGGCCTCTAACCAAAGCTCAGTCCGTGTCGGTGGGTCTCTCGACAGATCGCCCATTGGTGTTTCTACAAGGAGCAGGACTAGATCCATCCTCTTCTGTACCGCTGCAGCGAGACTCCGTTCTGCATCCGTGCCTACGAGACCCCGCAAATCCAATGTCACTACCAATGCTCCAAGGGAATCATATGGTGCCGGCAACTCTAGGCCATATGAATATCCTGTCTTCGGTTTATCTTCTCCCATCCGAGTCGGCGACCCTAAGTTTGTCTCGTCAACATTTCGAGGGATAATGTCCGGTACTTTTGAGGAGATGACTGTTCACACTAGCCCTTTGTTCGAGCCATTCACCGTCGAGGATAGCCACAGTAGCGCTGGTTCGTCTCCGTCGTCACCACAAAGGCGTAACGAGGAAATGTCAAGCCAACCGTCATATTCCATGGTGGCACCCGTCATGGTCATATAGGTTAATATCCGTATACTACCCCTTTAATTGTAGGACTATAACGTAAAATTTACATGCGAATATAGTCATAAAACGAAAAACATAAAGAAACGATAAGGAACAAGAAATCAACCTCGGGTCCTTTAAATTGCGGCGTAAAGAACAGAAATCTAAGCAGATTTCCTCCTAACCGTTGCACCCAAGACTTGGTCCGAGATATGCCCTTGTGCTAGAACAGTGTTCTCCGATTGCCTTGCAATATAGGGAGAACTGTTGTGAGTTTTGTTGAGATGAGAGATCTCGGGTTTTTCAGAGAAGAATACTCTTCAAAACCCTAGTTTTCTGTAAAAATGAAATCGCTAGGTCAAAAGGAGAGGGAGTCTCTCCTTTTGTTAACCTCGGTCCGCGGGTCAAGAGAGGAGGGAGTGGGCTTTCCACTTTCTCCTCATTTGACTAGTGATCCGATGATCCGACCCGTCTCGCTAAAATGTATATGATGCGGTTTATATTATAAATCATTATCGATTATCGGAAATTAAGGCATCAGCTAATTATACGGGTTAGCTGAATTGTTAATTCGTGTCCGACAAAGCGATATTGTATAATTATTTTTAATATACATTTAATTAAATATAAATCACGTATATTTAATTTTACGAATTAACTGTTAATTAAGCCTTAGCCCATGATATTTAATCCGTATTAAATATAATATCTCAACATCACATATTTGACTAATTACTAGTCAAATAACTCGACTAACTCGGTTAGTCAATTTTGGCATCTACATGACAGTATTTTCATACCGTCACATCTCTCGAACGTATCCTATAGGTGTGACGTTTAGGGACCAGTTGATCACCGCCATCTGTATGACAATAACGTCAAACTTATCTAGCAAGCCAACCGTTATTGATAAACGTGGATCAACTGATAATAATACCAAAGTATGCCCTTTGATCCTTTTAGAGGTTTATAAGTCCTTGCACTAACTGTTAAGGACACCAACCCCAACAAGCTCCCACTTGTCCGTACAAGTGCATGTGCAATGACGTTATCCGCACTAACTGGAGGACACAAGCTCCAACAAACTCCCACTTGTCCGTACAAGTGTATGTGCGATAACCGATTCTCATATTCATTTAAAATTTCTCCCACTCAATGTAAAACAATTTGCAGATCTGGATCCACAAAGGTCGTATTTTACAATCGATCTGTATCTAGAGTGGTTTCCCCGACTAGAGAGTAACTTAACTGATAAAACGAATCCGTATCCGAGCATGGCCATGCATTTCGATTCTGACTCCTCGAGTGGCCCTGAGAAATATCGAGTACCTGATAAAGGCTGAATATTTCCTTCAACTCGACTCCTTCCGATCTAAGCACAGCATGAAATGACCCAGAAAAAATCTACTTGGCCCCCTGTTACGGATGACCGTGAGAAAGAAACCAAAGTCACCCAAAATCTGCCGTAGTCTCAAGAGACAGTCGATAGTCAAGAGATTCGACTCTTAGAATCACTATGGAGGTCCTATCCACGACCGGGCAACGAATGTTATAAAACATTTAGGACTCCACGTCGATGTCACAATAGTGTCCTACGAGATATCCGTATAACTCGCCTCTGTGATTGGTCAGTCAACCGGTTGACTTATGGCTCGTTGAACCCACCATCAACCAACGTCACAAAATAATTGCCAGAGTTATCAGCTCATGTGGGCAATTAAGAACCAACAAGATATGATGTTTGTTCAGTTCACTTTGTGGTGTTCAAAATCGTCGTACAATTCCACATGAAAAACAAAATATATATATAAAATATCAAAACGATGATGTTGTATAGGGTACAAAAGCGAATGAATCTGATCCATCAAAGAGTACTACAACTTAGGAACACGTTTTATTCCCATGGAATTGACGTGCCCTTCATGCTTATCTTGTCGTAATGCTTTAGTGAGAGGATCTGCTATGTTATTGTCAGTAGCAATCTTTTCTATCACTACTTCCTTTTGCTCCACGTAATCCCGGATTAGATGAGCTTTCCGTTGTACATGCCTAGATTTGTTGCTAGACTTCGGCTCCTTAGCCTGGAAGATGGCACCATTATTGTCGCAATAGATGGTGATCGGGTCATTCGAACTAGGCACTACAGAGAGCCCATGTAAGAATTGACGCATCCATATCGCTTCCTTTGTTGCTTCAGACGCGGCATAGTACTCGGACTCAGTCGTAGAATCTGCTTTGTGATTTTGTTTCGAACTCTTCCAGTGATGCAGCGCCATTAAGAGTAAAACGAATCCCGACCGAGATTTCGAGTCATCACGATCCGTTTGGAAGCTAGCATCTGCACAGAATCGGTTGCGCATAGCGTTTGAGAGCCTCCATAAGTCAATGCCCAATCTTTAGTCCTCCGGAGGTACTTAAGAATGTTCTTGACAGCCAACCAATGTGGTTCACCTGGTTCTTTGTTGGAATCGACTTGTCATACTCAATGCATATGCCACGTCCGGGCGTGTGCATATCATGGCATACATGATTGATCCTATAGCCGAAGCATAAGGAATCCGTGTCATGCGCTCTTTCTCTTCCGGTGTCTCGGTGCCCGAGACGCTCAAATGCACCCCCGGAGCCATAGGAAGAAACCCCTTCTTGGAGTTAGTCATGCTTTGAATCTCTCTAGGACTTTGTCTATGTAAGACTCTGATCGAGAGATAACATCCGACGTGATCTATCTCGATAGATACGGATGCCTAGAATTCTTTGTGCCTCTCCCAGATCTTTCATCCGGAAATGGTTTTTCAACCATACTTTCACCGAAGTTAAGAGAGGTATGTCATTCCCAATCGGGAGTATGTCGTCAACATACAATATTAGGAAGACAATCTTGCTCCCACTCGACTTGATATATAGACATGGTTCCTCGACAGATCGAGTAAATCCATTTTCTTTTATCACTTGGTCGAAGCGATGATTCCAACTCCTTGATGCTTGCTTAAGTCCATAAATGGAACGCTTAAGTTTGCATACTTTCTTAGGATGTACTGGATCGATGAAACCTTCGGGTTGTACCATGTACAACTCTTCCTCCAAAAAGCCGTTTAAGAAGGCGGTTTTCACGTCCATTTGCCAAATTTCATAGTCATGAAAAGCGGCAATCGCTAAGATAATCCGGATGGAACGCAACATGACTACGGGTGCAAAAATTTCATCGTAGTGCAAACCTGGCACTTGGGTGAAACCTTTAGCAACTAGTCGTGCTTTGTAGATATCTTGCGACCTTCCAGAATGCTTTATCTTGTAAAGCCATTTGCATTGAAGGGGACGAACCTTAGCTGGTAAGTCAACAAGATCCCATACGTTGTTCTCATACATAGAGTCCATCTCGGTTTCATGGCCTCAAGCCATAGTTTCGAGTCAAATCGGTCACGGCACCTTTATAGGTTGCGGGTTCACTACTCGTTAAGAGTAGAACGTCATCTATGTCATGTTCCTCGACCATACCAATGTCTCTGTCCGGAGGAATAGAGACTCTTCCCGACCTCCTAGGTTCCTCGGAATATTTACCGCGGGGGATTGAAGGAATAGGTTCCTCCAATGGTTGCTCGGTGTTTGGTTGGAATCTCCGACGGTCGAAGGTTCTATCACTCTTTGCATTCTCGAGAAATTCCTTCTCTAAGAATGTCGCACTCGCCGCAACAAAAACACGTTGTTCGGTTGGCGAATAGAAGTAATGACCACGTGATCCTTTAGGATAACCTATAAAGTATGTCTTGACCGATCGCGGGCCGAGCTTATCTTCAGGTCTCCACTTGACATAAGCCTCGCAGCCCCAAACCCGTATAAAGGACAAGTTAGGGACCGTTCCCTTCCATAGTTCATATGGAGTCTTGTCAACAGCTTTAGACGGACTTCGGTTAAGTATTAGAGCGGCTGACAATAGAGCATAACCCCATAATGAATCAGGTAAAACCGTGTGACTCATCATGGATCGAACCATATCAAGTAGTGTTCGATTTCTCCGTTCGGACACACCATTCAACTGAGGTGTTCCAGGTGGAGTTAACTGTAGGGCAATCCCACAGTCCTTTAGGTGTTGATCAAACTCGTGAGAAAGATACTCGCCACCACGATCCGAACGTAGTGTTTTAATCTTTCTACCTAATAGGTTCTGTACCCTATTTTGGTATTCTTTGAATTTCTCAAAGGATTCACTTTTGTGCTTCATTAAGTAGACATAGCCATATCTACTCAAATCGTCCGTGAAAGTGATGAAATACCTATAGCCTTCTCGTGCGGTGATTGACATAGGACCACATACATCCGTGTGTATGAGCCCTAATAGGTCGGCGCGCATTCCAACACCTTTGAAGGAAATTCGAGTCATCTTACCGATGAGACATGATTCACACGTGCCAAATGATTGAAAATCAAAGGCCGAGATAGCTCCATGTTTGATGAGTGTTTTTTCGCGTTTCTCATTAATGTGTCCCATACGGCAGTGCCATAGATACGTTTGATCTTTGTCACCAACCTTTAACTTTTTATTCATTACGTGTAATATTTCCGAGGTCTGATCTAAAACATAAATTCCGTTCATGGAAACTGCCTTGCCGTAAATCATATCGTGTAATGAGAAAATGCAAGCATTGTTTTCTATTACAAATGAAAAACCAAGTTTATCAAGCGCAGAAACTGAAATAATGTTTTTCGAAAGACTAGGAACATAATAGCAATCATATAATGATAACTCAAATCCGCTTGGAAGCTGGATCACATATGTCCCCTTGGAGATGGCAGGCTACTCTTGCTCCATTCCCGACACGCAGTCCACCTCACCCTTTACGAGGGGTTCGATGTTTCGGAGCCCCTGCACATGATTACACAGATGAGAACCACAACCAGTATCAAGTACCCAAGTTCCGTAACTTGCGTGGTTAATCTCAATCATATGAATAAAAGTAGAAGAGAGAGAAGACATACCAACAGGTTTAACACGACCTGCCTTTAAGTCCTCATGATAAACAGGACATGTGCGTCTCCAATGCCCCGTCTTGTGGCAATGATGGCATTCCATGTTTTCACTCTTGCTCTTTGTCATGCACGATGAGTTACTCGCCTCACCAGACCACTCTTCCCCGAACCGACTTCTTGAACTTCGCCTTACCTCTTTGTTAGGTTTGCTTAGAGCTTTGCCCTTACCTTTCCCTTTGTTTGACACAACGAGAACATCCTGTTTCGAGCTCCCACCGAACTTCATGTCCTTCTCGGTGCCTGCGAGGAGGAGTGCAATTCATGGGGAGTTTTCTTCAAATCATTCATATAGTAATTCGCTCTAAATTGCGAATAACCATCGTGGAGTGAGTGAAGAATACGGTCGATAACAATATTCTCGCCCGATGTTGCGATTAAAGGTCTCCAACTTCTCGACATTCTCAATCATGCTGAGAATGTGTGGGCTAACTGGTTGGCCCTTCCGGAGTCTCGCATCAAAGAAGCGAGTGGTATGCTCATAGGTCACGATTCTCGGTGCTTTCGAGAATTCCTTAGTGAGCGTGGTGAAAATCTTGTTTGCACCTTGGGCTATGAAGCGTTTCTGCAAATTGGGTTCCATTGCAAAAATAAGTACGTTCTTTACCGCACCAGCTTCTAAAGCGAAATCGTTATACTCGTTGATTTCGTTAATTCCAGCCGTGGGGCCTGGGTTTAACGGCATGGGCTCAAGCAGATATCTGAGCTTTCCGTCAGCAGCGGCAGCATTCCGTAATCTTTGCCTCCCGATCCATGCGAAGTTGGATCCGTCATTCTTGATCGGGTAGACGATTCATCCGACTCATGAAGATCCTAAGCCCGGACTCACGGTCCAATGTGGCACTTGGCATTGGGTTATCACTTGAACCAGACCATTTGTTGTTAAGCGATTTAAAATCGTGATCTACACTTTGAAAAAGAAAGAAAAACAAAACGAAATAAGCAACTCATCGAGGTGATTTAAGTCTATTTTAAAATTCATTTTAAACATGTAGACTCTTGCACTTGCATAATTGATCTCCCTCAAGAAAGATACAAGTGATCCCAAGACTCAATTTCTGTAAATTGATAAGCCAACTGTTTAGCTAATTCTTCCGGAAGAACTCTTGGTCGATAGATTTCTGTAAATCCTATCTATAGTCCACCATAGTCACAGGATCGTACGAGTGACCATGGTGTTGAGATAAAATAGGTCAATCGGTTCCAACTTACCCGACGTAGAAGGGGTCATAGTATGCCTACCGACGAAGAAGGGACTCATTGGAGTTTGACCTATAAAGACCGTTCTCAATTTTAGTTTATACGAGGAAGATCCCATCAACTTAATTATAATTCATTTTAAGTGAACGAATAACTAGCGTCTGCGTGAATGAATCAATTTAGATGATGGCTTAGCATGATCGTGTGACATACGAATGTCAATGAAAATTAACTCGTGACCTCTATATGTGTCAGTTTTCATGCATTAATTAGGTGGTTTGGTTTTTAGGCGGAATATGATGCAAATTATCGTTGCGAAAAATAAATAAAAGAATGCAATACGTAAATAAAAGGTCCTAGTGTGGCCTATCCTAGTAAAAGAACATAATACAACTTTGGAATCCACCGTTGGACCCGAAAAGCTTGTCTTGATGTTCCATCTTGATCCATGTAGCGGGAGTGAGCATCCGGTCTCCATCTTTGGTCTTCTCAAAAATTACAATAAAAATTACAAAATATAAACCTATTTACATTCTAATTAAAAACTGTAATTACAAGTGAAAAATCCAAAACGGAGATACAAGATCTCAAAATACAACCAAGACCGTGTTCCATCATTACGGTAACACGTTCTACTAAGGCCACACTAAGTTACAACTGATTGCAAAATTAAATACGTAATTAAAAAGGCATTCACGGCATTCAACAAAACGATAAATAAAAATGCATCAACTAAAAACAAATTCATTCGTGACATAATTCCGTAATTATGTTAAATTTATCCAAACCACCTTCTAATGATTAAAATTCATGTGATAAAACCGCTTCTATCAATTTAATTTTAATCATAATACAAGTCCGTTACTTTAAATACGCTTTAAAATAACTTAATGGTACGTGTGTGAACCGTTTCACAATCATAGCGAGTGTACTATATCCTGATAAAGTACATATTGAAGCCAAAAGAAAATTTAAATCAAAAGAAACAAATTTTCAAAGTCAAAAGATTTAAATCCCTCGATCCAGGACACAAGTGCTCGATCGAGGGACAGAGTGCTCGATCGATCGAACTGCAAGTCGATCGAGGGGTATGCTAATCAGAGGTGCTCGATCGACTAAACGGTGGTCGATCGAGTACCTATGTCAAGAAAACTACTCGATCGAGTACGAGGACAACTCGATCGAAAGCGAGGGGTTTTGAAAACAGGTCGATCGAGTACAGAAGGACTCGATCGAGTAAAAATTTTGGAATGGGTCGATCGAGTACGAATGGGACTCGATCGAGCAAAAATATCCGGAAAAGCCACTCGATCGATTAAAAACTTGGTCGATTGAGTGCAAAAGTCTCTGAAAACTTAAAAACCCTCGTGAAAACTTATTTTCGAGACAGAAACAATTTCAATTTTGATCAAAACGCATCAAAACAAATTTAACAATTTGATAAAATTTGACATATTGTTATAATCTCCGTATAAAACAACAATATGTATAAAACAAATTGAAAACAAGATGAAATAACCGTGTAATACATGACACGGTTTCCAAAAAAATTTCTGCCGTGTATACATGGCACGGAATTCGAAGCACGAAATCATCGTTTCAAAAACGTTTTATGAAAAACACATATAAAAATTTACGTGGCCTCGCTAAATACCACTTATAGGTTAATATCCGTATACTACCCCTTTAATTGTAGGACTATAACGTAAAATTTACATGCGAATATAGTCATAAAACGAAAAACATAAAGAAACGATAAGGAACAAGAAATCAACCTCGGGTCCTTTAAATTGCGGCGTAAAGAACAGAAATCTAAGCAGATTTCCTCCTAACCGTTGCACCCAAGACTTGGTCCGAGATATGCCCTTGTGCTAGAACAGTGTTCTCCGATTGCCTTGCAATATAGGGAGAACTGTTGTGAGTTTTGTTGAGATGAGAGATCTCGGGTTTTTCAGAGAAGAATACTCTTCAAAACCCTAGTTTTCTGTAAAAATGAAATCGCTAGGTCAAAAGGAGAGGGAGTCTCTCCTTTTGTTAACCTCGGTCCGCGGGTCAAGAGAGGAGGGAGTGGGCTTTCCACTTTCTCCTCATTTGACTAGTGATCCGATGATCCGACCCGTCTCGCTAAAATGTATATGATGCGGTTTATATTATAAATCGTTATCGATTATCGGAAATTAAGGCATCGACTAATTATACGGGTTAGTTTGAATTGTTAATTCGTGTCCGACAAAGCGTATTGTATAATTATTTTTAATATACATTTAATTAAATATAAATCACGTATATTTAATTTTACGAATTAATCGTTAATTCGCTTTAGCCCATGATATTTAATCCGTATTAAATATAATATCTCAACATCACATATTTGACTAATTACTAGTCAAATAACTCGGACTAACTGGTTAGTCAATTTTGGCATCTACATGACAGTATTTTCATACCGTCACATCTCTCGAACGTATCCTATAGGTGTGACGTTTAGGGACCAGTTGATCACCGCCATCTGTATGACAATAACGTCAAACTTATCTAGCAAGCCAACCGTTATTGATAAACGTGGATCAACTGATAATAATACCAAAGTATGCCCTTTGATCCTTTTAGAGGTTTATAAGTCCTTGCACTAACTGTTAAGGACACCAACCCCAACAGGTCATCGAGGGCGACAATATGGAAGAACAGCTTAATAAAATGAAAGCTATTCTTGAAGAACTCCAAAAGGAAAACGAAGAGAAATCCAAGCAGATCGCTGCCTTGACAAAAAAGTTGGAGAAGCGGCCTATTTCGTCAATTCAAAATGAAGATAGTGACTATGCCAGCGAGAACGATGATGATCGTGATAAGGATAAGTCGTTTACTGCTAAAGACGTCCAAAAGATGATCGCGGAAGCCTTCAAAAGTCAGTTTGATGGAAACTTTCGCTCCGTCGGCAATCACCGTTACGTCAAGCCATATAGTAAGAGGATTGACTATTTGAGGATGCCTATCGGCTACCAACCACCGAAGTTTCAGCAGTTTGATGGAAAGGGCAATCCCAAGCAACATATTGCCCATTTCATTGAAACTTGTAACACTGCCGGTACTGATGGCGATCTTCTTGTCAAGCAGTTTGTCCGATCTCTGAAAGGGTCTGCTTTTGATTGGTACACGGATCTAAGCGTCGAGTCAATCGACAGTTGGGACCAAATGGAAAAAGAGTTCCTTAATCGCTTCTATAGTACCAGGCGTATTGTAAGCATGACGGAACTAACTAACACGAAGCAATGGAAGGACGAACCCGTTATCGACTACATAAGTAGATGGCGCTCGTTAAGCCTCGAGTGTAAAGATCGTTTGTCGGAGACTTCTGCTATTGAAATGTGCATTCAGGGAATGAATCTGGATCTAGTTTACATCCTCCAAGGCAACAAGCCGATAACATTCCAGGACTTAGCCACTCGAGCTCACGACATGGAGATTACCATCGCTAGCCATGGGGGACGACTTTTTACTCATTCAGAACCAAAGACGGAGAGAAAGGAGTATAAGAAAAACGACAAGGCGTCCAAAAGCACTTCGAAGAAGGTTATGACGGTTTCTACTTCTAATCCGGTGAAAATCTCGGCTCGACAAAAAACAGACAAGAAGGCGGCGACCTATTCAAAGGATACACCGAAGCCACGACCAACTTTGAAAGAGCTCGAGAAGAAGAAGTACCCCTTCCCGGATTCTGATCTGGCCGGCATGTTAGATGACCTCTTGGAGAAGAAGGTGATCGAGCTTCCCGAGTCTAAACGACCAAGTGAAGCCGGACGTACGAACAATCCGAAGTATTGCCGATATCATAGGGTCGTAAGTCATCTATTGGAGAAATGCATAACCCTGAAAGAAAAGATAATACAGTTAGCCGAAGACGGGAAAATTCTCTTGGACCTCGAAGATGTCACTAAGTCCAATTACATCGCAGCTCAAGTAAACGATGAAGGTGTTAAAACATGTCCTACTTCAGCAGTTAAAGGATGTGTGCAAATGATTCAGTTCGGAACTTTTGAGCCGGTGAGTGTTGTCATGCCCGGAGAATTGAAGTCTGTCATATCACCAACTTCCGCCGCTCAGAATCTAGAAAACAACGACGAAGGGTGGATCCTCGTGACTAGGCGTCGACGAAAGAATCAAGGTAGAGAAGTGTCAGTACCCCAAGTGCCAAGACGTCAAAAGTCAACTCGTCAGAAAGTGAGGAAATCTTCATTGAAGAAAGATAGAGGGGTCGTCATGGATTCTTCACCAGATGTCACATCGTTTAAAGAAATCAAATCGAGATTACGTCAAGTTGTGACGTTGGAGAATTATTTTCCCAAGTCCTATCTTCCTAAAGTTTCGGTGAACACCGTGTCTTCTACCGTCATTGAAGATGAAAGCTGTAAAGATGATGGGGCTAAAGAATCTCCCTCAAATCTGACCGATGGTGCAAAGATTGATGCAATCTTAGACGCATTGCCTTTGCGTATGGGATGGCAACAAATGTTCCACTTGCCCGAAGAGATGCGTCAACAATTGTCTTTGGCGGTTCTTCAACCGGAAGCGTATGCTGATAAACTTAAAGCCGCGGGAGAGCCTGCAGATCAATCCAAAAAATGTGTTACTTGCAATGTCGCTCTCGCTTTTAGTGATGAAGATTTGCTACTTGGATCAAAGTTGCACAATCGCCCTTTGTTTGTATCTGGATACATTCGAGAGAAGAAGGTGAGCCGCATCTTGGTCGACGGAGGTTCAGCCGTCAACATAATGTCGAAAGCCACTATGGAAGAGCTAGGGATTTCTGTAAGCGAACTAGCCAAAAGTCGCTTGATGATCCAAGGATTCAATCTCGGTGGACAAAAAGCAATTGGCATGATCCGTGTCGAAATCTCGATGGGAGATATGTTATCCACCACACTTTTCCAAGTAATTGATGCCAAAACATCATACAAGTTGTTGCTTGGTCGACCTTGGCTTCACGAGAATGGTGTTGTAGCGTCAACTCTACACCAATGCCTAAAATATTATAGAGATGGCGAAAAGAAGATAAATGGTGATGTGAAGCCCTTTTCTACGGTGGAATCCTACTTTGCCGACGCTCGATTCTATGAAGAGCAGGATGCGCCAAGTGAGATGTTGCCATCCTCGATCATTTCGACGGGAACCAGAATTTCAAAAAAGGTAGACGATTCTAAAGTTCCAGAGGCAAAGGAGTCGATGAGAGTCGAGAATCAAGAGAGCGTTTTCAAAGAGGCCAGTCAAACAAATGTGAACTCTGGCGAAAAGAAAGTTTCTCTAATCCCTCAGAAAGCGACGCCGATTCTTAAGTACGTACCAAAATCAAGGCGTAAAGATGGAGAGACACCGTTTGCAGAGTGCGCACCTGAAAGTGAAGCGTCCACATCAACTAGAATAATTGACGATAAAGATTTGCAAACTCTGAAAAACAATGTCATCGTTCCGGTTTCAAGAACAAATCCCTCTACAACGAGTAAACAACCTCTACCTGGCTTTACGACAGCATCGATGAAAAAGGACCACACAGGTCCCGAAGAGTCGACAAAGGGACGATTCGATCCAAATGCTTACAAGCTCATGTCGAAGTCCGGGTACGATTTTAAGAATCCAATTCCATTGGGGCAAGTGATTGAAGTTACCCCGTATGGTATGAATCAAACACAAAAGAAGTTGCACCAACAAGGCAACACGCTTGATGTCCGAAAGGTTGGTATCGGTTTTTCGCCTCCTGAACCCATTAGAATTTCTGCACGACATAAGGCGAAGCAAGTTTCATCACAATATATTGCCGCATATCTCGCAGAAAGTGAAGGCGAGAACACTGAAATGCTTCCGCAAAGGTCTGTTTTTGACAGGCTAGGTCGACCAACTTCTACTCCTCGCTCTTCTGTATTCAACAGGTTGGGAGAAAGGGAAGAGACAGTCCGCGTGCAATTAACTTCAAACCCGCAACAACAAAGACAAAGTGCGTCGGTGTTCACTCGCATTGGAAGAAATGAGGTGAAGAAATCAGTTTTTAGTCGCATTGGTAACTCCAAGGTGCAGAAGAGGCGCCGACAAAAACAAAAGAAGTCCTTGAAGACAAAAGTTGCTATTGACCTCAGCAAAGATATCCACAGTGTCATTCCCTCTAAAATGAAACGTCATCATGAAGTGGAAATAACTATGGATAAGTCGTTGAAAGTAAAAAGTCGTACTGTTATCTTCACAAATCCACAAGAGGAGTCGAGTCAAAGGAAAATCACTCGGGATTTCGTCTCGTCTAACCACGTGACGGCACAAGAATGCCCGGATTTAGAAGACGAGATAGAGGTTGGTGAGATTCCGAAAACACTTGAAAACGGGGTCCAAGCGACGGTTGATGACTTGAAAGAAATCAACCTAGGCACAAATGAGGAGCCTCGACCCGTCTATGTAAGTTCTCTTCTGACGGATCAAGAGCAAACGGAATATGTGGAGCTTCTATCAGAATATAAAGATGTGTTTGCCTGGAGCTATCAAGAAATGCCCGGCTTGAGTCCAAAAATCGCAATTCATCGACTTGCAATAAGGAAAGGCGTTTCTCCAAAGAAGCAACCACGAAGACGATTTCGGCCAGAAATGTTGCCAGAAATTGAAGCGGAGGTAAACAAATTGATCGACGCAGGATTTATTCGGGAGGTCAAGTATCCAACGTGGATTGATAACATTGTCCCGGTAAGAAAGAAAAACGGACAACTTCGTATTTGTGTCGACTTTCGAGATTTGAACGATGCTTGTCAAAAGGATGATTTCCCGCTTCCAGTTACGGAGATCATGATTGACGCCACGACCGGGCACGAAGCATTGTCATTCATGGATTGCACCGCTGGATATAATCAAATCCAAATGGCGCCAGAAGATGAAGAAGCCACTGGGTTTCGAACACCAAAGGGCATATTTTGCTATAAGGTAATGCCCTTTGGGTTGAAGAATGCAAGAGCCACGTATCAGCGAGCTATGCAGAAAATTTTCGATGATATGCTACATGACATTGTTGAGTGCTACGTTGATGATCTTGTTGTTAAATCCAAGAAAAGGGTCGATCACGTGAAAGATCTTCGAACGGTTTTCGAGAGACTACGAAAGTGCAAGCTCAAGATGAATCCTTTAAAATGCGCTTTTGGTGTTAGCTCGAACAAGTTTTTGGGTTTCATCGTACGTCACCGAGGAATTGAGATAGATCAATCCAAAATCAAGGCAATAAAAGACATGCCTGAACCGTCTACACTTAAAGATCTTCGAAGTCTTCAAGGTCGTTTAGCTTACATACGCCGATTCATTTCCAATTTGGCAGGACGATGTCACCCGTTTAGTCATCTAATGAAAAAAGGTGCTCCTTTCGAGTGGGACGAATCGTGTCGGAAAGCTTTCGATGACATCAAGAAGTATTTGTCAAATCCTCCAGTATTAGGAGCGCCAATTCCTGGGAAGTCGATCATTCTGTACATATCGGCCCAAGAACACTCGATGGGGGCATTATGTGCTCAAGAGAATGAAGACGGTAAAGAAAGAGCCCTATACTATTTGAGTCGCACACTTGTTGGAGCCGAATTGGGATATTCGCCCATTGAGAAGATGTGTTTAGCTCTCATCTTCGCCATCCAAAAGTTGCGCCATTACTTTCAAGCTCACACCGTCCACGTCATTTCTAAAGCTGATCCGATCAAGTACATTTTGTCGAGGCCAGTACTTTCGGGACGACTCGCCAAATGGGTCGTGCTGTTGAAGCAGTATGACATAGTTTACATTCCTCAAAAGGCTGTCAAGGGACAAGCGTTGGCGATTTCTTAGCGGATCATCCGATTCCGGAAAATGGAGCTTCTCGACGAACTTCCGGAGAAGGAGTCTTCTACATTGACGTTCTTCCTTCTTGCGATGTACTTTGATGGAGCCGCTCGTCAAGACGGAGCGGAGCCGAGTCATATTCATTTCGCCGGAAAAACATCTCCTGACATATTCATTCATACTTCTAGAGTTGTGCACAAATAACGCCGCCGAATATCAAGCTTTGATCATAGGCGCACAAATGGCTCTCGAAATGGGATGCAAAGATCTAGACATATACGGTGATGCCAAGTTGATAATCAATCAATTGCTCGGCGAGTACGAAGTCAAAGAAGAAAGTCTTGTGCCATATCATAAATTAGCTTCCCTGTGCCTGCAAAAACTTGATTCGGTCTTCTTAGGTCATATACCAAGGAGTGCCAACAAGATGGCCGACGCTCTCGCAAATCTCGCAGCCACTTTGGCACTGGGGGCAAGTATTCCTTCTTCAGTTCTGATTTGCAAAAGATGGGTAGTGTTTCCAGAAGAAGAAGATGACGATTTGACAGAAGACGTCAATGCAATTTCGGTCTATGTAATCAACAAAGAAGATTGGCGTCAGCCGATCATCGATTACTTGGAGCATAAAAAGTTGCCAAATGATCCCAGGCACAAGACAGAGGTGCGACGTCGCTCTACCCGCTTCATCTACTACAAAGGTATTTTGTATCGTCGATCGTTTAATGGACTTTGGTTACGATGCCTCGATGAAGATGAAGGTATGCACACCATGGAGGAGGCACATGCCGGCATATGCGACGCTCACCAATCGGGACCGAAGTTGTGCGATCGAATCAAAAGAATGGGCTATTATTGGCCGACAATGGTGCAAGATTGTATGGAGTATGCAAAGAAGTGTGACGCTTGTCAGTTTCATGAAAACTTCATTCATCAACCGCCTGAGGTGCTCCACCCTACAGTCGCTTCGTGGCCATTTGAAGCTTGGGGACTCGATGTAGTTGGACCCTTACCAACTAAGTCGTCTGCCGGACATCTATTCATCTTGGCCGGAACTTATTATTTTTCGAAATGGGCGGAAGCTGTTCCTCTTCGAGAGGTGAAAAAGGAGAATGTTTCAGATTTCGTGCGAACGCATATCATATATCGATATGGAGTGCCAAGGTATATCATGACCGACAATGGCAAAAACTTTTATAACAAACTCATGGATGCATTGATGGAAAAGTTCAAATTCGTCCAACGAAATTCTTCGATGTATAATGCGCCAGCCAACGGTCACGCCGAAGCTTTCAACAAGACTCTTTGCAATTTGTTAAAGAAAATGGTTTCAAAATCAAAGCGTGATTGGCATGAGAGGCTCGGGGAAGCACTTTGGGCTTATCGCACCACGTATAGAACTCCAACCCAATCAACACCTTATGCCTTGGTTTATGGAGTAGAGGCGGTCCTTCCACTTGAATTGGAAATTCCTTCTCTTCGTATGGCCATACAAATGGGTTTGGCGGAAGGTGAAAATGAAAAGCTGTGTTTAGCTGAGCTCGAAGCTCTTGATGAGAAAAGGCTCGATGCGCAGCAGAGTTTGGAGTGCTATCAGGCGCGATTATCAAGGGCATTCAACAAGAAGGTTCGTCCTAGATCTTTCCAAGTTGGCGATATGGTCTTGGCAGTCCGGAGGCCCATCATCATGCCTCGTAAGGCCGGAAATAAGTTCACTTCCAAGTGGGACGGGCCTTATGTTGTGCAAGAAGTTTACACCAACGGCGCGTACAAGATTGTTGATAATGATGGAGTACGTGTTGGTCCGATTAATGCCAAGTTTTTGAAGCGCTATTACGCGTAAGATGACAATTCTCCAATAAGCTCCTGAGCACGAGCCTAAACTGCACACAAAAAAAAAAAAAAAAAAAAAAAAAAAAAAAAAAAACCAAAAAAAAAAAAAAAAAAAAAAAAAAAAAAAAAAAAAAAAAAAAAAAAAAATTGTCTTTCACGAACTACGTTGGCTTGATCCTGCAAAGTATTATTATTTTGTAGGTACGTAGGCAACTTAAGTAAAAAAAAATCTTTTACTTAGGTGCGGCCAAACCCCCCAAACAAAATCACCTCTTTTTCGTTTTGAACTACGTTGGCTTGATCTCGTAAAGCATATTTATTTGTGCTTTGTGAGTACGTAGGCAGCTGAAGCTGAAGTAAGCCATTTACTTTAGTCCTGCCACATCAAACAAAAAAAACATACACTCCTGGCCCATAAGAGTATAAATTATGAACGGCAAAATGAAATGGATAAGAGAGATTCAGAAATAAAAACAAGTAAAGCTCAATTTATTATTATCCATGTTTCAAAAAAAAACACACTTCTAAGTGTCCACAAAAAAAAAGGGCGTCTAAAAAAAAAATACAACGAATGACATCACGGAGACCATGCTAAGTTCTTTAAAACTTCGGCTGATTCGGTGAAGGTTTTTTCAACATGTTCAATCTTCTCGACTTCTTGCCTTGCAATCATCATACGAGCTTCCAATGAGGACTCCTCTTGAGTAGAAGTCTCAACAACTGAGACCTGGTCGCGTTCTTCCTTGTCTGCAACAGCAATAGACGCAATCAATTGTTGCTGCTTCACCCCTTCTTCCTCTAACTCCTTCTTCAACTGCTCCTCCTTCGCCACAGATTCCTGCAATTTTCCTCGAAGAGTGGCAACTTCCTTTCTTGCTTGACTTACCAAAGATGCAGCACTCGAGATGCGATCTTTGACAACCTTAATCTGTTCCTCGATCTGTGAAGGAGTAGGCTGGCTCATCGGGTAATCTCCTCCCATAGATTGAAGAACTGAAGCAGATCTTAGATAATTCTGGACACTAGCATGAAGGACTGAGACATCAACATTCTTTGACTTTAAGTACTCGAAGAAAGTCTCGCATTCCTTTTCATATGCTGGAATTTCGTCAAGGGAAGATTTCAACAAATTTTCTCTCAGCTTATTAGCCATGGACAAATACGCATGTCGTTCAACTTCAAGGATCATGTGTTTTGTGTTGAAGGAAAATCCTTTGACTAGAGAAGGCTCCACTTTATCAATCACCTTTTCAATATGAGTGGCCGGCAAATCAGGTGTGCCGCTCGCCAGAGGCATAGAGCTCTGTAAAAAAAAAAGGAAGGGTAAATAATAAAAAATGGAAGGAAAGAAGAAAGCGCTGAAAATTGTGAACTTACCTCATTAATAGCAGGAATGTCGTCAACGACAGGATAATCGTCTGCTTCAACAGGGTCATCGAGGAGGTGCCGAATACTAGGTTCTTCGGCTTTGCCGGAAGATGGAGGAGCCGGGTTAGAAGTAGGTTTCACCTTTAAGGAAACCGTTAAAGATTTGGACGATCCATTCTTCACATTTCTCTTACCCTTAGATGATGATGGTTTCCCATTCGAAGTTTGAACTATCTGACTTTGGGCACGCTTCATTTTCTTCGTCGGTGGCGATACGGCATGATCTGCGGACGGTTGGATTGAGCTCGGTGAAGCCGTCACTTTCAAAGGACGCACAAGATTATCCTGGTACGGTAAGGCTTAAACTATAGGTTGCAGATTAACACTCTCTAGCCTTCTTTTCACAGCCGGGTTGGGATCATTGTCGTCAGGAGACTTGGAAGATCTTCTAACCTCGTTCGGAAGTGGAGACTTGGAAGATCTTCTAACCTCGTTCGGAAGCGGAGACTTGGAAGATCTTCTAACCTCGTTTGGAAGCATTAACACAGAAATTCCCTTCAACCAATTTGCATAAGCCGGAGTGACTAAAGTGCCAATTTTCAGGTCTTTTCGCGGAATGATGAACTTTGATTTCGTTCCTAAGCATGTTGAGGACGTAAACAATTGAAAAAGGCGCTCAAGGTCGCCGCTGCGAATGTCACGAATAAGTGCACCTGGAACATCTTGACGAAAACCTAGTTGCCGAGCGAAACGGTGAGGATTATACGGTTCAATGATGTAGTTGTCCTCATGTCTTAGAGTTAAGAAACTCGACCGCGAAGCAATGAGAAAGTCTGTGGGCCGACGTATGTTACGACCATCATCTACGTGTTCCGCATCTCCCTTGGCTCCATTAAATGTGGAGAGCCATGAAACCTGGTTACCAGACTGAATTAGTCTCCTTGCCTCTTCGGAGCGAAAAGTCTTGACGGCATCCAGACCCTGAAACTCAATCATGGTTCCTTCGACAGACGAGTGGCTAGTGGATTTATGCGAATTATAGTATTTGGCAATCCATCCATAAACATAGTGTGCAGCAAAGTGACCGTGATCTTTGCCCGGTGTTGCCGAAGTAGAAATGTCATTCAGACCTCGATAAATGCTTGCTAGCACCGGTATTGCTAGAGAGACCATCTGACTGTTCGCTAATAGAGAAGAAACTTTAAAGACGCTTGCTCGAATGTGGCCAAGGTCGCAAATAGGGAGAACGAACGCGCAAAGCCAGCAAGAAATAAAAGCTGCAAGATATGTTTCTCGTCTTTCTGCCTCGGGAACACCTAAAATTGCAAAGAAGTCATGAGTGGTCTCGTCCCATTCAGAAGGCTCTCCGAAATTTTGTCGTAATGTCGGGAAATTTTGGCTCGTAGACGAGGAAAAATACTTGTGCGCGCCTTTAAACCAAAAGTGACACCAGTCTGAAAATGAGACCTTGCCGTTCTTCTTTGCCGAAAGAGTAATCCGATGAAATGCTAAAAATAAATGCTTGCAGCTTGGGGGCAAATGCGCTTTGCCACTCTCATCGGAACCTTGGAGTTCTAAAACCGAAGGCACTACTTCGTCATAAAGTAAGCCTGTTAGAGGAAGACCGGTGATGGACCGAATATTCCAAAGACTGATCGAAATTTCTCCTTCTGCTGTTAGCAATGTATTTGTCTCCGGGCACCAAAAGTCGCAAAAGGACTCAACTAATGAAGTGCTGCGACGATAAAGGAAAAGTGAAGCACAAACTGCTTCATAAATGTAGACGGATTTCAGACTACTGCGGCACTCGCGAAGAACGTCCTCTAGCCATTCCCAGTAACGCGGAATGAAGTAAAATTCGATCCAAAGTGAAAACTGGCATTGCGTTGAACTTCACCTCTGGAGATTCGAGAGTGTAGCAACTTAGAGAAAGTCGGCATGACATCAGTGTTATTATGGTGTGAAGAAAGTAGCACCGGACACGAGTTTTCGACTTCTTGCCACCAGGATTTTAGGTTCGGTGGGTATACCAGCGGTAACCATGATTCAGCAAAGGGACCCGTCGCAGAAGGAAAGATGGCGTGTTTGACTCCCTTATTCATGTCGCTGACATCATCAACCGTCACTAGGTACTCTTTGCCAGTCGTCGTGGACTTGCTCGCTTTGAAATGCACCATATCGTCTTCTAAGACAAAAAGGCAAACAAGTTATTTTCTTTTCAAAAAAAAAATAATAAAAATAATAATAAAAAAAAAGGAAATTCAAGTGTGGTGTGTAACGTGGTGTAACCCACGTGTGTCGAGCAAACAAAGAAGAAAAGTCAAAAAAGGCAAATCAAAATACGGAAGATCAAAGCCAAGTCAAAAAATTTCTAATCAATTTAATAGTCTCCAGATTCCCAAACCAAATTCAATAGGCCTCCCCAATTAATTTCAAGTCCAGAGTAGTAATTCATTGGGATTTTTCAAGCCGTATGTCGTTCTACACGATGTCCACCAAGTGAGAATTGTTTTCGCTCGCCGTCGAAGTCACATGACAGAGATGACAATCGGTCTCGCTTCGTGGATTCACTGACTATACACTCGGATTTCGGATGTCAGGCGTGACCCTCAATTAACAGCTGGCTATTTGTCATTGAAACAGCTCATCGACGTGTTCTGGCGGCAGTTCGGATCACCACAGCAGCAGAAATTGACGATGACGACGCTATTAGTAGGTGTAATTCCAGCGGCTTTGGGATTCGAGGAGTCTGGCATGGGGGGTAAGGAGCCAATCGGAGGCGTGTTTTTGTCTCAAACGGTCGAGGAGCCACTCAAAGATCGGGAGTGGCAGGCATGGATTATGGACAGGAGGTCGTGAAGCAGTAGTTCGGTGCCGATTCGTCAAGTGGTCAGGCGGTAATGTCAACTATCCTTCTAGCATCAAGAAGTAAAATACTGCATACATTCAAAATTGGGTCAGTAAAAACAAAAAAAATTGCTCACCTACAAGCTTGGAATTCTAGTCCTTCCTTTGCGGCTTTGATTTTTGTAGTCGGAATCGAAGTGAATTTTATAGCTGGTTGATGAATGGTGATTCCAAGCCTCGGTGACTTGCTTTTATAGTTGAATAAATGGACTCTTAGTGTTGCTCAAATACGGATTGGTCATTAAATATGAAAATTTATCTTTAATTGAGTTGGGGTAGGAGACTAAAATTCTATCACAAGTGAAAGTTTATCAATATTTCTTGCAGCCTGCAAATTCTATCATGTTTAGATAATGGTCAAACTTTATCCTTGCGTTGGAATTTAAGTTTTTTTTATCCATTTATTTCAAAGAGTTTGTGCAAAGTCCGGAGTGTATCCTGTTAGCTGCTATTGAAAATTTACAAGAGTCCGATCATGTAATTGGATACGGAAGTCAGGCTACTCGTGGGTTGCACTCAAATTCATCCGAGCTAGGTTGGTGTTACACTGCAAAATATCGGGACCGACTCACGTTTAAACACTCAAATTCGTGTACGTGACTTAATCCCGAGGGGGTTAAATTTGTAGACATAAAAATATGTCTTACATTTTAAAATGGGTCAAAGTCAAATCTTGACTTATGTGAAAGTTTATCGTCTGAGAAATGGGTCAATTGATTTTAGCCCGAACAAATATGACGGTATTTTAATCCATCTTGCCAACGTATGGAGACGGTCCATTTGGAAAATGGGTTGTGCATATCCCTAATATGAAGTAATGGGGCGTAAATGACAAGTCCAAAAGTGATGGTGCTAAGTCTAAATTGGACCTGTATTTTAGCAGCCCAAGGAATGGTAGTTGACAAGCCCAAGAAACTCTCGAAAAGAAAAACAAAGGTCGTTGACGTAAGAAAATGTAGTCCATGAGCATGCATGATCATATGATAATGATTGGCCAAGGTAGAAGTGGACTTTGTCAATAACAGAACAAGTTTGTTTCACTAAAAATCAGAACACTAGCATGATCCTAGGAGAAAGTCAACGAGAAATATGGGAACTGATTGCATGTTACGGCAAACAAAGAAAGATCAGGAAAAAGTTCTTATAAAATCGAGTGTACACCCTCATTTGTGGGGGGAATCACCACAATTACAAAAATCAACACATTTACATCAAAAATACACTACAAACCCAAAACCCTTCTACAAAATATTCTCTACAAAATCTCTCCCAAGAGAAAACAAGAGAAGAAAATTACATTCATTTCTAGTCCTCTAGATTTGAATACAGCGTTCGTCGCCGTCAATTGAAGAGAAGCAAGACAAATTCATCCAGGGAGAATCAAGTCTTCAAATCAAGACCCTCCTATTCATTCATTGCGGAAATCGAATCAGTAGAACAACTAGTAGATTGTACCCGAAATCCTTTTGTTTAATAAAATTATTCTTTGTTGCATTTGTTTGTGTTTTATCTCTTGTTTGCAGATTTAAACGCAAATTTGTTGTTACACCCACCACCTAATTAGACTAGGTTTTGACAAGGGTAGCCGGAGTGGTGTGATGAGAAAACCGTATATCTCGTCGGCGCACGACCATATGACAGACTAGTGGTGGATCTCCGACGATAGCTGCGAGGAGGGAGGGCATAGGCTTAGTTTGATTGATGGAAGGGTATGACTAGGAGAGGGACTCCAAATGCAACGTAAAACCGGCATAATATCGTCGGTTGTCAACCGCGCAGTCGATGGTGGTGTTCACCGAAGCTCTGTTGCCGTCATCAGTTGGTAAGGGAGTAGTTATGGTACGAAAAGCAGGTCGATGACGGCGAATTTAAGGTGATTAATGGCAAGATTAAGACGGAGTTTCGTCGACGGTGGAGTTAGTGAATGACGGTGACTCGGTGAGGACTGGTGGTGGTAATGGAGGATTAGGGTGACGGAGGTTAGGGGTTTGGGGATTGGGTTTGAAGGAATAGGAGAGTTAATAAGGGATTTAATTCATGCCTTTGATTTAGTTGATCCAAGGGCTGAAAATGAGTTCATAAGTCGGTAACCTGATACAACAGGTTAATAACAGGTTAAAAATTAAGTGAGTCTAATTAGAGGACGGGGAAAGTGGTGATTTAGCCCCATAGCTCTTTACAATTGTGAAATTAAGCCCCATAACTCTCAATTGGAGTAATTTAGCCCCATTACTTATACAAAAAGTGCAATTTGGCCCCAATTCAAATTCTCACCAAATTCCCCTCAAGATCTCAATAGCTAAACCTCAATTTCTACCCCAATCTAATCTTACCATACTCAAAAGGTAATATATTCTTGTTATTATCTTTTAAATGGTCTTATTTTGTTACTAAATTAGATTAATTAGAGAAATATTTATGTTCATTAGTTGGTATATCAATCCGTCTCATTGTAGACGGACACAAAATGTAAGTGAGAGGGCAAGTGTGACACTATCTGTCTACAACTTTAGACGGAAGGTGTCCGTCTAAAGTGAGAATTACTTTCCGTCTAAAGTGAGAATTGTGTTGGTGTATTATATGGTTATTCAATATATAGACATGTCAGACATGAGAGTGTTTACTTATGGCTGCTACTACTTTGATTTTTTTTTTTGTTACAGAAGTTTGAAGAATGTATATAGTTTATGAAGAAACAACTATGTATGGAAAATGTGAAATTGTAATACGTATATGGGGAGTACAAGTTTTTTTTTTCTTATTATTTTAAGGAGAAATTGACGAGATATTGATTTTAAGGGAGATATTAGATACAATTTGAATTGAGGCCAAATTTCACTTTATGTATAAGTATTGGGGCTAAATTACTCCATTTGAGAGTTATGGGGCTTAATTTCACAATTTTAAAGAGTTATGGGGCTAAATCACCACTTCCCCGATTTTCGAACACTTAATTTTAGAAGAGATTATGCAAAGTTGGGTTTGTTGTAGGGTAAAACGTAGTGCGGATTATTTTGAGAAGATAGGTAATAGTATGGATTATTCATATAAATTAACCCAAAACAAAATGTTTCGGCGTTAGCAAAGAACTCGTCTTATTTATGCAGATGACATGGTATTTGACCTGTTTTAATCTTAAGACGTATATATCCGTCTTAAGAGAGACTTGATTATATGGGGTGTGGTTAACATAACCAAAAAGCCTCTGGTTTTTTATCATCAAAATGTTTCTCCTACAAAATTAGACTGTTCCTGGTGAGACTTGCAATGCACAATTTGTAAACTGTAATCAATATATTCAGACATGAATTTCATTATTACTCTGACACGTCGTCCAAATATCAGAACTTTAAAAACTTCTGAAGTCGGTTTCATACAAGAATTTTCAGAACAAAATCCGCTACATTCTTAGACCATCCCCAAGCAAGGGTCGCACTAACTAGGTCACGACCCGTTTTTACTCTTAATCACACCTTAGTTATCTTGACCCACTTTTACCCTCCCAAGCAGAAGGTCACGACCTAGATCACCAACCCAATCATTTCTCACATTCTCTACCCCACCAAAACTTCTTTTTTATTTTTTTAATTATCAAATCTTATAAATCCTCATTAAAATAATAATTATATATTAAATGTTTTTAATTTTAACCATATTAAATAAACAAAATAATTTGAGTACATTAAAATATTTTTTTTTTAAAAAAAAAAAAAAGGACAAGGAAAAACGTGGTTTAACCACATCCTCACACATCCACCATCAATTCATCCCCAAATCAACTCATAAACAAAATTTTGGCTCCTTCAATATTTACCATCACCACCAACTCTTTCTAATTTTACCTTACAATTTCCCTAAAATCACTTATCACCAACTTCAAATCATTCATCCTTCCAATTATCCCAAATCAATTATTCCTTTCCCCAAATCAGTTATCCTCTTCATCAGGTAATATTTCATTTATAATTTTGATGTATTAATTTTTTTCCCCAATTTTCTGTATGAATAAATTCGTGTTTATGTTTTGTTTTGAAATTACTTATAATTTTAGGGTTATTTTTAAATATGATATAATGGAGTATTAATTAGAATATAAAAAATAAATAAAAGTGGGTCAAAAAATATCAAATTTGAGTTTTTTTGATAGAGAATCAAAAGATGCAGTCATTTTTTTTATGCTCGTAATTTATTTTATTTTGATTTAATCTACAATTCTCATTTAGTTTATTTACAAATTAATATATCACTTTTGCAGGCATGGAGGAAATCAAACAAAATACAGCAGGCTACGCTGACGTATTTTCTTAGCTTGTACTGTCGATTTTTTGGGGAACCAATAAGAGCATAACACCTAAGAGGTCATGGAAGAGGTCATGGAAGAGAAGCAGAGGTCACCAAGTGACCTGCCTTGGCAAGAGGTCGTGCTAATTTTTTTCTTAATGGATGATTAAGGAGACCCCCCCCTCCTGACCTAGGTCATGACCTTGCTTGGGGGTGGTCTTACAAAATTACCATAATCCTATCAAATGGAAGTTACAAAGGAAGGGTAAAAAGATATCTCACCCAACTTTGTTAAGGTTTTGCTTCTTGTTCGAGAATATGTATCACACTAACCCGCTAAAGAACTTTGTATGAAAAAATAGAGTCCATTTTTGAAATAATGGTTAAAAATAAAATATTTGTCGTTTTGGGCCGGTTTTGAAAATATTTGTCAAAATAGTGTCCACGTAGGCTCGGAATTTCTAGACCTGAAACACGCCACTACTAATGGCGTGTTTTGTGAAGGAAACACGCCATTAGCAGTGGCGTGTCTTTACAACCACTGAACTTTAAAAAAAAAATAAAAAATAAAAATAAAAAAATTTACATAAGACACGGCATAGGGGGTGGCGTGTTTTCCCTCCGAAACCCGCCATTCTCAATGGCGTGTTTGTTTTAGTCTATTTTTTAATGAAGTTTCTTTCCATACTCATTATAAACACGCCATTGGTAGTGACATGTTTTAGGTCCAGAAATCCCGAGCCTACGTGGACACCATTTTGACAAATATTTTCAAAACCGACCCAAAATGACAAATATTTTATTTTTGACCATTATTTCAAAAATGGATTCGAAAAAATATGTAAACCTTTTTTTTCGCAATTGCTAAATCCCGACGCCGTTTTACTTTATCCTACACATTTTACCTTCTTTTTCCATCACTACCCTCCACATAAAAAAAGTACGGAGTAAAAAAAGTTCTCTCTCTCTTCTCTCTCCCCTCTCAACACCTACACAATTTGTAATAGTTTGACAATTATGAACCCTAATTCGCATATATCACAATTAATTTCTTCGTCTTAATAACAAATTTATTAATACACATTTTTTAATCGATTGAATGAGTTTTTTATTTTTAAAAGGGGGGTTTTCAAACAATTAGGGTTTGGATGGGTTGTTGAAGAGGGCGGTTGTGAGTGGTTGCGAATTAATCGGTGGTAGGGTGGTCGAAGTACTGTCCGAGGGAAAGCGGTGGTGGGTGGCAGACGATTGAGGCGGTGGTTGTATGGCATTTGTGGTTTTAAGAAGGCGGCAGCCAACAGTTTTGAGAAGGGCGTCAGTTGTGGCAGGCGAAGGGAATGGACGGTTGCATTAGGAGGAGCGAGGGAGGAGGAAGGGTGGTCGGCGCTGGCCATTGGGGAGAGTGGTCGCCACCGGCCTGGCCGGTGTGGCAGCAGGTGGGGAGTTAGTCGTAGTCCGTAGTTTCTGTTTTGGATTTTTTGTTAATTTTTTTTTTTTTGGTGAGAAATAGGAGGGATAAAGTCGGAAAAAAATGAAAAAAGTGTGTAGGATATAGTATTTTGTGTGTTGGATTTAGCATGTCCCTTTTTTTTTAACTTGCTATATTATGTCTTGTTTCCCAACACAATAGTGAGAACTCTTTCCATCTCAGTCATGGGGTCACTGATAACTGATCTTGCACGCCAAGCAATATGCTCATCAGGCCGGACAAGAATGGCACCGTGGTCATTCATGTGGCACACATCCCACCACGATGGTAATTCTCGGGAACTCTTCACCTCGACAACATTCGTGAAAGAGCCAACTAGGGACGGTGTTTCGTTCACTCCATTAGCTGACTTCTCCGGCCAGATTACACAAACCTTCACAAGAGCGTTGAATTTCTTGGCCACCTCTAATGTGGTGTGACCCAAATCATAGGATGACTTGACTGGTGCGATTATAAGCAGAAATTCGAGTTTGTCTACCTTCACAAGGTCCAGTGTCGACATAACCTTATAAAAGACAGGAGAGCACGAATCAAACTCAAAAGTACACATGGAGAATAGACCCGACCAAAAGCAAGACTAGGAATTTGAAAAGAACAATCCAAAGTAATCCCGAGCCTGAATTAGACCGATCTGTAAGAACCATGGCCAAAATTGACCCAACTCAAAATGACTAATTCTAAACCAAAATCCTAATAGCCATTCCCAGAAAGTGGTCCGAACCTAAAATGACTCCATAATATCACTCCAAAATAACTCAAACCCAAAATGACCCAACCCTGACATGTTTCTGTCGTGATCTCAGAATTGGTTACAAAGTGCTCACTATGCTGTGGATACTCATATTCAATACCATGATTTGAACAACAGATAGTTATTTTTAGACAAAACGCAAACTCCTGTTAACCAGCTTACCTCGCCAGAGACATTTGATAATGATCTGATTTTCATGTGGGGAAGCCGTGAGCCTGGTTCTGATGATGGAACATAATCTCTTCGTCGGCCAGTGGGAACATATTCAGTGTCATGAATGACAGTTCTGTCAGATACAAGAGCTCCTTCCACGTACCTGCAACATAAAAGAGTCCTTTATCAACAAAGAAATACACAACGTAAAGGGTTGACAAGTGACCAAAGTAGCAAGAGGTGGTATATCTGAAAGGGGTAGAGACTTTGGAGCTTGGATGGTACTTAAATTACCTGAAACCAAGATCTTCTGCTGGAAATTGCAACTGGAGACTTTTTCCTTCTTCAAATATACGCTTCAATCTGGTAAGCCTTGATGAACCAATCGAGTTTCTTTCGTTTAGAACTGTTTCTGAAAGCTGTGCCCGGCCTATACTGAATATTCCATCCAGAACAACTCTCTGAACTCCAGAGGGTAAGATAGAGCCAAGATCATCCGTAACTAATTTATGGACTGACAAAAGAAAGAACAGTCTTGTCAAGTTGTACTCCTTTTGTATCATTCATTTGTTTACTTACGTTTCTAGGTTGGATTTTTTTACAAGCATATGCAAGTGCAGTTGGGGTTATAATGAGTGTGATTAGTGTAGCAATGATGGGTCCACTAGTCATTTGGCCAGAACTTCGAAAATAAATGAGGGCAACGGAGTTGTTTTAGCACAAAAAAACTTATTTAAATAGGATACGAAAACAGCTGTCTAAGATTTAAACTAATGGGTGAGTAATTTGGAAGTTACACACACAATTGGTCAGACAATGACACACGACCCTAAGAGGAGTAAAAATTCTAATAGAAGGCAGTCTTATTACAAAAATACTTAAAAAGGAATTAAGTAGTTCTTTTATACAGGTATACAGGTAAATAACATGCAATTACAGTTTCTTATGTAAAACCGCCTTTCAAGATACTTTTACAACAAAAAGGACGGGGGAGAGAGCAGTAGATTGATTGAGCACCTGAATTTGCAACAGTAGGGTCAAGCCCAAGAGCAGCAGGAACCTCCATGGCTGCTCTAAAATTTTGAACACTGAGTGCCGTGTTAAAAAGGGCAATCTAGACAGCATGCAAACAGTTAAAAGCTTAAGATGAGTGGAATTAAGTTACAGAAGAAAAATAAAATGCAGAACAATGCAATACCGGGCGTCGTTCTGTTTCAAATGTGTTGAGAAGTGTGACTGGAGCAATACCATTGACAACAGCGGCTAGCTTCTAAGCAAGATTATGAGCATCCTGGATTCCAGTGTTCATTCCTGTCCATATCACATGGGTAGTTATGTAACAGCAGATCACACTCAGCAAGCAGAAGAATGCAATTAAGTTTTTCATTGTTAGATTCAATAAATTAGTATGTTTGCAGAACAGCCTTACCAAAACCGCCAGCTGGAGGGAAACGATGAACGGCATCGCCAGCTAGGATGATTTGGTTGTTACAGGACAAGAACTTGTCAGCTACTTCAGCATGCATTACCCAAGGCTTAAAATCAATGACAGTTATATCTTCAAGCTCATGACCAACTAATTTAAAAATTAATTGTTCACACATCTGAAGCAAATTGAACACATGCAAACATCTATCAAAACTCCAGAAATAATGCAAGCAGGGGGAAAAAAAGGCTCCTCACATCATACTACAAGAACATAACCCCAGTGCCTCAATGGCTTCCACCAAGAGGAGGGTAAAAGGGATTGGGTGAATGTAGCCTTAACCCCATGTTACAAACCCAGGGAGGCTGTTTCCACATGACCAATAGTGAAAATTGCGTTATAGAATGCATCTACACAAGAAGCACAGAGAGTTTACTGATCCTTGTTTATTCGTTCCACCATAATCCAAAGCCAAACAATAGTACGAGTCTTTTTGTGCCGTTGAAAAGTGGAAACATCATGATACCTCACTGAAAAACAATAATCTCACATGCATTTATCATCTATGCAGTGATAGTTTCCTTGTTCTTATGGATACTGACAGTTTGATTTTTACCTAGGCAGAATAACATCCTGACAGCAATGAACATATGAATTACCTTGGGTTTAAATTCTTCAAGTTTCTACTGTGGAGGGTAATATGGTACCTAAAGGCCATTAAAAGTGATCATAAAGAAGTCAATGAGACATTCAAAAACAAGGTAGATCCAGAAAACAAATGATGGCATCATCTGAGTTCAATATACCTGCAAGACAAATTCGCCATGTTGAAGGTCATGAGCAACCAGAACCCCTATTGCTTCAGTATTGAAAATAAAAAAGAGCATGCCAGGTCTTTCTTTGAGCAAGTAGCGCCCCAGGTCTCGGCTTACAAAATGTACACTGACCAACTTTTGCAAGTCTCTTTCACCTTCCATCGCAATTCCAGCAAGCTTTCTCACTGTACTTCCGGCACCATCTGTGCCAACAAGAATACCACACTGGATATCTCTTTCCAGTTTCTGTCCATCCTTATGGAAAGAACAAGTGACATTAACACAGTTTTCGGTCATGGTAATGGACAAACACTCATGTCCCATAAGAATCTCCCTCTCTTCAACATGTCTATCAAATTTGTCGCCTTGATGAAATCTGAAGTAAAGAGTTTTAAGTTTATTTAGCAGACGCTTGGACAACTTGTATTGAGAAAAGTGAGCAACAGTGACTGGGCTGACAACTTGCTCGAAATCTGCATAGAATTAAATTAGATTTTTTTTATATAATAAAGGCAATAAATATAATGGAAGTAGATCATGTAGTGAAATATTTTAGATCACTGCAAACTTCCAGATATATGATACACTTTCTATTGTTTGACATCAGTGATTTTTTTTATCTGTAGCTTATTTGAATCTGTTTGAATCATTATAATGTACTATTCTAAGGGTCTTGATAAATACTTTAATTTGAGTACCATATTGAATGTCTTTAATCAGAAAAAAATCATAAAAAATAAAAAAGGCAGTAGTACAGTATGTATTTTTGTTAAGCTAGCACCATCCGGCTTAGCCGAACAATAAGGATAGCAAAGTAACCTGCAACTGAGTTTTAACACACTTCTATTTTCATGAGTTACCTCTACTCAAATTAGAGCAAATCCTTGTTAGTTAAACTAAGTGCTTATGGGCAATTAGGGTATAATGCTACCATTATTACTTCCTTGGCATGGGTAATAATACTGTAATAGTAGCTGACACTGTAAATATTTTAGATTGTTTACCTCAAGATACAATGTTTGTTTTGGTGGATCTTAAGACGTATTGAAGAGCTCAAAATTTGAAGTTAGGCTTATGATAAGATTTTTTAGACAGTAGTTCTTTTCATTAATTTCCTCCACGTTTTGTAATTTCTTTGATTTCTTCCACTGTTTATTTTTTTTGTTTGTCACTTCCCATGCAAGTGACCCGCCTATTTTTTCCCATCGCTGTTATTGCATTGTTTATTATTTTCCTTAGGTAATATGCCGTTTAGAACGGCAAGAAATCAAAAAACTGGAGGGAGTAATTGTTTTGCTAAATGAGCTGCTACGAAGCTAAATGCGTATTTTATTTGGTTTAATTTATCTCGTATACCTTTTTAAAGTATATATAAGTAGCTTGGGAGTGGCCAGGCACCAAATCTTAAGATGTACTCTGTCCGTCCCGGTCATTTGTTGTCCTTTGATTTTGGCACAAAAACCAAGGAAAGGGGAGGAGGCCATTACTAAATGACAAGTGGAATAAATTGAGTGTGAATGATCAAATTACTCATTAAATTCATTCTTAAAATAGAAAGGACAATAAATGACTGAGACACCCCAAAATGGAAAAGGACAACAAATGATCGGGACAGAGGGAGTACTTAAAAATATCAAATACTCCCTCCAATTCATAATAAACCTTACATTTCATTTTGGCACAAAAATTAAGGAAACACACTACCCCACCATATAATTAAATTTGGACCACACAAATACACTACCCCACCATACAATTAAATTTGGACCACACAAACACTTACCAAAAAAGGAAATAGGGAGGTTATTGTGAATAACCGAAAAAGGAAATAGGGAGGTTTATTGTGAATTGGAGGGAGAATGTATAATATTCATTCACGATAAGGGCTTTTAACGGTGGAGGTAAGAATTAGGGGTTAATGTTTCAAAGACTATTGTGGTACAGTTTTTCAAATAAAATCAACTTTTTAGGTAGCCGGGCGTGGAAGGGATCAAACCCAGTTCCATCATAATCTAAAAGACTAAGGCCATGTTCTTTCTGGCTTTTTAGAGCTGAACTGAGCTGAGCTGAACTGAGCTGAACTGAATGGAGCTGAACTGAACTGAATGGAGCTGAACTGAACTGAATGAAGCTGAATTGAACTGAAATAATCATATTAATAATAATAATAATAGTATTCAATATTATTGTTGTTATCAACTATAATATATTAATATTCATAGTATAATAGTAATATTAAAATTAATATTTATAAGAAAAAAATTATAATATTATATATGAATAATCATAAATTATAATAATGAAAAAATAGTATTTTTCTACTAATAATATTTTTAATAACAATAATAAATAATAAGGTCATATTAATAATGATATTAGTAAAATAATTGTTTAGAATAAAAACACTCAAGTAAGCGTTGCTCGAATTCAGGTCCTGGTAAACACTCAAGCCTATGCTTGCTCTCTTCGAAGGGATCTTTCACGCGTAACAAAGGCCTCAGAGGTTATGCAAAAGGTCCTTCTCTGATGCCTTACGGTAATGGTGGATAGTCGGGACCTTGCTTGAAGCTAAGGTCTCTGTGCCCTCTTGTAGTAGCTCGAGTAGTCTTACTTCTAGAGAGAGGAAGTTGTTGGTGAGAAGTTTTTACCATTGATTGGTGAATAGTGAGATATTTATAGGTTTTATGTGTACCTCATATGATGGTTTGGCAAGCACGGTTACCATATTCGCTATGAATACGCCTTACCGATTCGCGATTCGCTTATAGAAAATGTGTTGCATGTATTTTCAGTAATCAACTTGATAGAATTCGCTTTTAACGATTTGTGATTCGTAGGGTACCAAGCGAATTTTTAACCATGTTGGCAAGCGTGTTGACTTGTAAGACCCCGTATTGGCAAGTGAGTCAAGTCGGTTCGGTGTGCCTCGTTAATAATATTAATAATAAGGGTTTTTCTAACCTATGCCCACTAGGCATAGGATAATAAACCAAAAAAGGAAAGTATTAAATGAGATTTTCATGGGAAATTGTAATATCTCATCACTTTTACTTTTCTTCACAAAAAATACATTTAATACTTTCCTATTTTAGTTTCTTATCCTATGCCTAGTGGGCATAGGTTAGAAAAACCGTAATAATAAATGTTATGAATTTTAATAATAATACCAATAAATGTTATTAATTTCAATAATAATAATAATAATAATAATAATAATAATAATAATAATAATAATAATAATAATAATAATAATAATAATAATAATAATAATAATAATAATAATAATAATAATAATAATAATAATAATAATAATAATAATAATAATAATAATAATAATAATAATAATAATAATAATAATAATAATAATAATAATAATAATAATAATAATAATAATAATAATAATAATAATAATAATAATAATAATAATAATAATAATAATAATAATAATAATAATAATAATAATAATAATAATAATAATAATAATAATAATAATAATAATAATAATAATAATAATAATAATAATAATAATAATAATAATAATAATAATAATAATAATAATAATAATAATAATAATAATAATAATAATAATAATAATAATAATAATAATAATAATAATAATAATAATAATAATAATAATAATAATAATAATAATAATAATATCAACAATAATAATAATAATAACATTAACATTAACATTAACATTAACATTAACATTAACATTAACATTAATAACATTATTATTCATTTTAATAATAATATTCATCATCACATAATAATAATAATAATAATAATAATAATAATAATAATAATATTATTATTAATAATAATAATAATAATAATAGTAATAATAATAAATAAATATATTATTAACAATATTATTAATTATAATTATAATAATAATAAATAATAAATAATATTAATATTAAAAAAATAGTATTATTGTTAACAAAATTAATAATAACTATTATTTAAATTAGTAAAGCTGAAATGAGTTTGAATTTAATGGAACGAAATGAACGATTTGAACTCGAATCAATGGAGCCGAGCTGAATCAATTGAACTGAATGGAGTCAAATCAATCGAATGGAGTGAATCAATCGAATAGAGCTGAAATTTGAATCGAAATGGGCTGAAAATAAGCCAGAAAGAACATGGCCTAAAACCCAAACATTTAAAATGGAAATGAAACTATGACACATCAGCTCATCATTTCTTTTGAAAAAAGAGTACATATATGACATAAATATATGCCAATTCAAAAAAAAAAAAAAAGTTTTTTCCTTGATGTTTTAGAAAGAGCATCTGATACCTTGCGGTTCCATATGGTCCACTGAGCCAAGGATAGAACCAGAGAGTGATGTACAATATATGAACTTCCTCCAGAGATCCACAGGAGGTTGGAATTGTTGTATCTCATCGGCTAGGCCATCTAGCTTGCGAAATACCTGAGAAGGAAATCTGATGAAAACAGCATTGACATTTCAGGATACCAAAGATTTAATCACTTCAAGTAAATGTCAACTTCATTAACAGTAGCTACCTCCATGGACCTATTGTTGATGAAATGAGCTTGAGGATGTCTAGAAAAGGTTGTGCTCTTCTCTAAGACAGCACATCTGACACCTGATAAGATATATGACACATTGCAGTCACAAAACTAAATAGACTGATGAAGAAAGCAAAAAAATAATGATTTGAGCAGATGTTATAGGGAAAGTGTCACATAAACGACAATGGGGGAGTCATCCCTTGGCGTTTTTTTTTTTTTTTTTTTTATGTAAATTGATTTTTCCACCTAATTGTTCTTTAATGTTATCCTCTCTCTCTCAATCGCCAAAAAATACATCAAGCGGGAAAAAAAAACAAAAAACTTTCATTCACTAACCATTTGTTTGGAATTTGGATAGCAAGGAGGGGAAAGAGGGAACCGGGGGGGTTAGAATGAAACAATGTCATTTTCCTACCAAATCTTTCATATGTAAGGACTTTAATTTGCCATTTAGGAGGTAAATGGAGGGATCCAACTCAACTCTGCTAACCAAATCAAGTCGTCACCCCCTTCCCTCCAAAATAATCTCATCCAAACAACGGGTAATAGTAAATACCGACTAAAGACGAAAATCATAAGGATTTGAAATTTTCAAGTTATTAGATTAGAGGCTTGGTGGAACATGGTTAGAGAAGAATTAGGTACACAATTTAAAAATTGGGAATTTCTAGGAGGTTAGAATGGAATAATGTTTGGTTTTTCTAATGTGTGCACTCGATAAGAAGGTAATTAGAGAAAAATTCTTAGGAATATATTATTAGAAATTGATGTTGAAAGTAATATTTACCATAATTAATAAAATAACCGGTAAATATTTCTGTAATTAGCTTGTGAATGTGTGCACTAAGAGGACGTGTTAGAAAAACCGAAGAAGGTTATTCTTAAAGCGTCAAAAACATAATCAGTGTGGCAAATTGGCAATATTGAAAATGGAAAGTTGTCCTGTATTTGTAAAGGCTAGGACTTGTTTAGAGCTACAGCAATCATAAGTTTATTGCTATGCCAGTAGACCAATTGGGAAGAGTGAATATAAAAGTAAAAAAGAAGGATATTAATTGTACTCCCTCCATTCAACTCCACAAGGCCATTATACTTTATCACGTTTACCAACGCGGCTTTTACTAGTCAAATATCTTTAGTTACATATTTGCAAAAATTATAAAAGTTAGATATTTTTAACGTACTCTTAAAGACGAATCAAATAAGATTTCACATGAATATATTTTCACTTATGTATCAAGAGAAAATTGAAGTTGAATGTCCGCTTATGAATAGTGTGCAAAAGAGATAATGACCTTGTGGAGTTGAATGGAGGGAGTAGTACCTAATTTAGTGAGAAGTATAGAGAGAAGTAAACCAACAGGACCTGCACCGACAATGAGAAGAGGCAGAACAGAGTCATGTTTCTGGAAATGCATTGCTGATAATCCTCTGTTGTGCATATAAAGCATCCCAAGTTTGATCCTTGTTCCATTTGGATTAAGTCGGCGAAACAAGTTCATAATTAAGAGGGAGGGAGGGAGGGATATTGTTGTTAAACCTAGAAAACAAAGCAGCAATAGATTAAATGGCAGGTTTAAGTAGAAAATAGAGGTTTGTAATGGTATGAGGGGTGAGTAGTTCTAAATCATGTAATCAACCATACCAATTACCATACATAGAGAAATACAATTAGAATTACCTTAATTAATCACCCAAGACCTCCACGTCGCCGGATAAATAATGCTCTGTGTGTTACAAAGAGGAGGCGGATTTAAATAAAGCTGGTTGCCTGATGCCTAATTTTATGCTACCTTTTCCACACTCTTCTTTTTCCCTTTTTCAACAAGTTTTCCAATCTCTACATCACCTTTCACCATGAATTGGTCGTTGCCTGGTTTGGGTAATATACTTGTGTTTTTTGTAATCTTTTTCTTTTCATGACAAGTTTGACTCGGACTCGAGCAAACCCGATTCGACCGAACTCGGAAATTTTACAAACCAAAACCAACCCGACCCAAACCCATAATCCTACATAACCTGGTGATTAGTACCCGACCCGAAATTGACCCAATTAAATTGATGATCCGACAATTATTAAGCTCAATATTAATAAAAATGGAAGTGATCGAGTTTTAGATTGATACGTTTGACCTAATAATGAAATATTTAAATCAAATAATGGTCAAAATTTAAGCTAAGGCGATAAAGCAACCAAACCCGATAATGACCCAACCCTGCCCTATACGTTATTTGGCACGAAATTACACAACCTGAACCCGACTCAACCCGAAAGGGTAGGTTGACCAAATATCACCTCACCTAACTCTTTCACATATATTTTTTTTTTCATAAACTTTCCATATCATGCCCCTTTTCTAAACCTAATCAAATTAACTCTTACATATACCTATTTTCCCAAAATCGATTTTACTTACTCCATAAACTTAATCAATGGATTATAATACCTTCGATCGTTGCATAATCACTCATGTTAATTCGTTTACAAGCATTAAAATATTGATGAAATTAGACTTCTATTAAAAAAAATACAAATTCTCATTATAGACGGACACTATCCGTCTACAGCTATAGACGGATAGTGTCCCTCTCACAAATTAAGGTGGGTAGTGCAAGTGGTTGGGAAATGGATACCTCCACTTGCAGTATCCACTTTAATTTGTGAGAGGGATACTATCCGTTTATAACTATAGACGGATAGTGTCCGTCTATAATGAGACGGACTGTAAAAAAAAAAAAAGAGTCAGTAAATTTTAACAGAAGAATGGAGCAAGATTTTAAAAAATTTAGCTGAAAAAGCTTATTATCAAAAAGGAATGCTATGTGATTAATTCCGTAGAAAATTCGTGAAATTAAAAGTACAAAAATTGTAAGTTTTATAGTCTAAAATTAACATGTTCTAGTCTTATAATGAACATGTATAAACTGAATGCGGAAGCGATAAAAGAGATCGATTACTTACCTCCAGCCATTGCTTGAAATAATTGATCCGTCTTAATGATTAACCCAATTTCTTATGCCCCAAATCTGACTTGGCTTCCAAACCCTCAGCCTCACAATTTAAATGGTGTATTTTCTTAATGAGGTAAGTTTGGTGAACCTAATCAGAATAAATATGTTCCTCTTATATAGACTCTTGCCATCAAAGAAGCAATTGAACAGTTTCCTAAATTGTGAGTGGTAACTTATGGGAGACAATAGTGGAAACAAAATCCTAGGTAAATTGCACCATACAATGGACCAACTTAATTTCCATAAAATAACTTAATTAAATACTAATATAATACTTATTTGATTTATGTAAATATCTTACATTCTCCCACTTGGTCCATTTAACAAGAGACACAATATATGGATCATGGCGACGAATTCCCTTAGAGCAAGAATTAATCTTCCATGTATCACAATATATCAAGTCGCTCACACCACACACATTTAACTTAATGAGTAAACCCCACGCTTACTCGAGGTTCAAACAAAATGATATTTCTCAACATAACTTTAATAAATATGCGCATATAAATCCAAATGAGAAAATATCCAACTTAATAAAAGTTTCTTACAAAAACTTAATGAATGTACTGCATAATGGAACCAAGTCCCGTTCTCACTACATGATTCTTGAAAGTCTTAATTGGCATGCCTTTAGTCAATGGATCTGCAATCATCAACTCTGTGCTAATGTGTTCAATGATCACTTTCTTTTCCTGAACACGCTCCTTTATGGCTAAATACTTTATGTCGATGTGTTTACTTCGACTTTCACTTTTATTATTCTTAGCCATAAACACAGCAGCTGAATTATCACAATACATTCTTAGCGGCCTACAAATAGAGTCAATAACTCTAAGCCCAGATATGAAATTTTTGAACCAAACACCATGTGAGGTAGCCTCAAAACAAGATACGAACTCATCCTCCATAGTAGAAGTAGCCGTCAAGGTTTCCTTAACACTCCTCCATGACACAGCTCCATCAGCTAGCATAAACACATATCCTGATGTGGATTTACGTGAATATATGCAACCAGCGTAGTCGGAGTAACCTACTACTTCAAGATTCTCAGTCCGTCTAAACATAAGCATGTAATCCTTAGTACCTTGAAGGTATCTCAACACTTTCTTTGCAGCCTTCCAGTGATCAAGACCTGGGTTACTCTGATATCTTTTTAACACTCCAACCGCATATGCAATGTCGGGTCTAGTACAGACCTGAGCATACATAATACTACCAACAGCTGAAGCATATAGAATATTCTTCATTTGTTCTCTTTCAATGTCATTCCTGGGGCACTGGTCCAAGCAGAACCGGCCACCTTTCACAATTGGTACTACACTTGATGTACAATCTTTCATCCTGAATCTTTCAAGTACTTTATTGATATAGGCCTCTTGAGACAACCCAAAAATGCCTCGAGATCTATCTCTATGTATCTTAATGTCAATGACATAAGATGCCTCACCCATATCCTTCATATCAAAATTACTTGAAAGAAATTGTTTCACCTCATGTAGCAACCCTTTATCATTGGTGGCTAGCAAAATATCATCCACATACAACACTTGAAAACAAACTTTACTCCCACTGACCTTAAGATATATACATTGATCCATTATATTTTCTTCGAAACCGAATGAAGAAATAACTTCATGGAATTTCTTATACCATTGGCGGGAAGCTTGTTTTAAACCGTATATGAATTTATTTAGCTTACAAACCAAATGCTCACCATCTTTAGAGAAGAATCCTTCAGGTTGTTTCATATAAACCAAACTGAGTTTCTACATTATAATAACTATAAATACTAGAAAATATTATTCTCAGTAAACAACTGAGTTAACTATAAAATAACTACATTTCATCATTAAAATGACCAAGTATATACATCAATTTTTCCATTGAACGTCAATTATCCGCGTCTATCGTGACTTGACCTGCAAATCACAAAAAAACAGAATATAAGTTATCAAAACACCCAAGAAGTAACTAGAAGATACAATAGCTGAGTTTTAATAATACAATAACTGGCTTAAAATAATACAATAATCGAGATGTAATATTACAATAAGTAACGAGTGAACAAGAAATTTGAATATATTTGAGTTTCATCTCAATGCAATAACACAATTTATTTATTACAATAACTGCATTTCTACATTACAATAATTAAACATACCAGAGCTTCTACATTACAATAATTGGGTTTCTACAATACAATAACTGATTTGCTGCATTTGAATAACTATTAAATAACCACGTTTCTTCATTACAATAACCGAGTTTCTATATTCAACTAGACATTTTAACAAGCAGTTGGTGTGCTACTCTAGATTACCAACAAATTTTCAGAATAATGATAATAAATCATCAATCAAATGCCAAAGGTATGATAAACAAGTATACTAACAGAGTAGCAATTGAAATAACTCGAAAAATAACATATATTGAGTTATATAATCTACTCTTACCTTTATTATGTCGATTTGCGCTAGGATTTCTGCAAATTTTGGGCAAAAACTGACGATTGATACGTGTATCAATCAAATTGAATGAAGATAATGAATTAATTTCGTGTTTTTGACTTGAATTACTCCGGTTTCGTAAAGATTTTACTGGATTATGCCATGAATTATTTGAAGAAAATAAGAATAAAGAGGTGAAGAATGAAGAAAGCTGGAGAAAAAAAGGGAAAACGTAAGATTATGTAGAAGAGAGAGAAAAAAATGAGTGTGTGCATTTTTTTGGGTCTAATCTCAGCCCTTGATTTTGTTAGATCCAATGGTATATAAATGCGGGGGTAACTCACGAAAAGTGGCAAACTCACCGGATCTTGTCTGTCTCTCTCTCTCTCTCTCTCTCTCTCTCTCTCTCTCTCTCTCTCTCTCTCTATATATATATATATATATATATATATATATATATATATATATATATATATATATATATATATATATATATATATATATATATATTAATAAGATCAAATGAGTCCTTCTCTTACATGTGAGTTCATAAGCCTCATTATGGGCCTTTGGATTTGAAAATGGAGGGCTAAGATGAGAACCAAAAAATTAAGGTTAATACTCTAATTTTGCCATCTTCCTTTAATTTTCTCATTAACTACATTAATCCTCCTCATCTTTCATTCATTATCTCATTATCACATCTCCTCATTCTCTCTCTAGATCTCACTTCTCCATATTCTCTCAAAAAAAAAAACCAAGAAAAAAAACCCCCAAAAAACCAAACAAATAAAAAGCCCCAAAAATCCAAATAAATCATTTACTCATCTATTCCTCATTCACCATCCACCTACCACCACCCACCGGAAACCACCACAGTCGCCAACCGCCACCGCCGCCGCCTCCAACGCCGCCACGACGTCAATTTTTTTTTTTGATGTTTTAATTTTAATCTTGGTGTTGTTTTTATTATTTTTTCTCAAATATCGTCTTGCTATATAATATTGTTTCAAATTTGTGATTTTTTTTATTTTAATCTTTGATCTACTAAAATAGATCAATTTTCATTGACCTTTTTTTTTTTACATTTCCGTTTTTTTTTTCAATTTTGATGTTTTGGTCTTTTGTTTTCCGGTTATTGGCATTCTTACAAATTATTGTTTTCCGGTTATTTAAAATTTTGTCTTGGTATTGTGTGATTTAGGATCTATTAAAATTATTTTTTCTGTTAAAATTACACTTTTTTCCGTTAAAATTACATATTTTTCTGTTAAAATTACACTTTTTTCCGGCTAAAATTACATTTTTTTTCCGTTAAAATTACATTTTTTTCCGTTATAGTTACACTTTTTTTCCGGCTAAAATTACACTTTTTTCCGTTAAAATTACACTTTTTTCCGTTAAAATTACACTTGTCTTCATTAAAGTTATATTTATCTCTATTATTAAAGTTACACTTATCTCTACTAAGGTTACCATCTCAATGACTAAAGTTACGCTTTTGGACTAAAGTTAGACGAATTTGGACAGAAATTACACAAATTTGGACTAAAATTACACAATTTGGACTAACTAATGAAGTTATTTGTAATTTACACAATTTGGACTAAAGATACACAAATTTGGACTATAGTTATACATTTTGGACTAAAATTACACTTTTATCGACTAAAATTACACTTCCGTGGACTAATATACACTTTTATAGACTAAAGTTACACATTTGTGGATTAAAGTTACACATTTGTGGACTAAAATTACACTTTTTTGGACTAAAATTATACTTTATGGACTAAAATTACACTCATAAAATGATAAAAGATATACACTATTAATGTACTAAAGTTACACTTTAGTGGTTAATGATTGAAATTGCACAATATCAATGACTCAAAATAAATGAATTGTGTAACTTTATACGAAATTTAGTCATAAATAGTGTAATTTTTAGTCCAAATTTAGTCGTAAATAGTGTATTTTTAGTCCAAATTATGTAATTTCAGTTCACAATTGTGTAATTTTAGTCAAAATTGTGTAATTCTAGTCCAAATTGTGTAACTTTAGTCCAAATTGTATAACTTTAGTCAAAATTTTACCTTTAGTCCAAATTATGTAATTTCAGTACAAATTGGTGTAATTTTAGTCCAAATTATGTAATTTTATGTAATTTCAGTCCAAATTGGTGTAATTTTAGTCCAAATTATGTAATTTCAGTCCATTAGTCAGTCCAAATAGTCCAAATTAGTCGAAATTAGTTAGTCCAAATTAATGTAACTTTAGTCCAAGAGTATAACTTTAGTCATTGTGAGGATAACCTTTAACAGGAAAAAGTGTAATTTTAACGAAAAAAAGTGTATTTTTAACAGTAAAAAGTGTAATTTTAACGAAAAAAAGTGTAATTTTAACAGGAAAAAGTGTAATTTTAACGAAAAAAAGTGTAATTTTAACGAAAAAAAGTGTAATTTTAACCAAAAAAAGTGTAATTTTAACAGAAAAACTGTAATTTTAACAGAAAAAAGTGTAATTTAAAAAAAAAATAGTGTAATTTTAACAAAAAAAGTGAAATTTTAACTGATATTAACAAGGCGAGATTTGTAAAATCTGAAAAAATATAGTCCGTATAACCTAGCAAAAAAATATACAACACCCACAACATTAATATATAATTACAAAAATAAAAAACCAAGATAAACACCAACAATATTATATCTTAAATAATAAAAAACAAAAATAAAATAAAATAAAATAAAAAACGGAAAAAAAATAAATCTGGAAAAAAAACAAAATAAAACCTAGCAAAAACATAATAAAAACCAAAACACCGAAATAAAAACCAAAATACCAAATCTAAAATATAGTATAACACCCACAACATTAAAATAATAAAAAACCAAAATGAAAACCAAGAATACTAGATCTAAAATAATAAAAAACCGAAATAAAAAGTAGACGAAAATAAATGAAAAAATCAATCGAAATCTTAAATACAACCGTTCACAAAAAAAAAAAACGGGTCAATGAAAATAATTTTTGATCTATTTTAGTAGATCAATGAAAAAAACGGGTCAATGAAGAAAGTGTAATTTTAACGGAAAAAAGTGTAATTTTAACGTTAAAAAGTGTAATTTTAACAGGAAAAAAAGTGTAATTTTAACAGAAAAAAGAGTAATTTTAACGGAAAAAAGTGTAATTTTAACAGGAAAAAAAGTGTAATCAAATCTGAAAAATGGTAAAACAAATCAAAGATCTAGTGAAAAAAAAAAGTAAACAATGAGATTTCATAATTAATAGATTTTGTATTAAAATCAAACAAATATATAAAAAAAAGACCAAAACATCAAAATTGAAGGAAAAAAAAGCAAACGAAAAAAAAAAAAAAACGGGTCAATGAAAATAATACTTGATCTATTTTAGTAGATCTAAGATCAAAATAAAAGAAACTCACAAATTTGAAACAAGATTGTATAGCAAAACGATATTTGCGAAAAAAAACAACAAAAAAATAAAAACAACATCTAAACATTAATATAAAAAAAAAAGAAAAAAAAGAAAAAAGTCGCCGGCAGTGGTGGCGGCGGCGACGGTGGTGGTGTCGGGTGGGTGGTGGTAGGTGGGTGGTGAATGAGAAATAGATGAGTAAATGATTTATTTGGATTTTTTTTGGTTTTTTTATTTGTTTGGTTTTTGGGTTTTTTCTTGGGTTTTTTATTTTTTGGGGTTTTGAGAGAGAAGAGTAGTGAAATGTGTGAGATGAGAGAGAAGTGAGTGAGTGGAAAATATATATAGTGAATTAGTGTTTAATTATGTTGTTAGTGATTAATTAAAATGTGTAGGAGAGAGAGTGAAAAATTAATGTTAATGGTGCTTTTTGGTTTCAATCTCCACCATCCATATTGGATGATCCAAGGGTTATAGTGAAGACTTAAGCCCTGTTCTTTTGGATTAAAATTGTCTGAACTGAACTGAACTGAACTGAACTGAACTGATATGAACTGAACTGAACTGAACTGAAATAATAATAAAAAGATTATATTATTAATAATAATAATACTAAATATTATAATAAAAATAATACCAATAATAATAATAATAATAATAAATATTATTATAATATTATTCATTAATAATAATAATATATTATTATAATCTAATAATAATAATTTAATAAGATATATAAAAAATAAAATAAAATAGTAATATAATAATAAATATAGTAATAATAATATATTAGTAATATAAATGATAACATTATTAATAATAATATAATATATTAATAATAATAACTAAAAAATAAATAATAATATAATAATAATAATAGGTCTAATATAATAACTTATTAATATAATAATATTAAATATAATAATAATAATAATAATAATAATAATAATAATAATAATAAATATGTGATTAATAATATTAATAATAATGAGTATATTAATAAAATAATAAATATAATATTATAACTTATTAATATAATAATATTAAATATATTATCAATAATATTAATAATAATGAATATATTAATAAAATAATAAATATAATATAATAATAATAATGATGATAATAATTATAATAATAATAATAATAATAATAATAATAATAAATATATTAAATATAAATATAATAATATAAACAATACGAATTAATTATTAATAAATATAATAGTAATATAATAATTATAAAAATAATATAATAACAATAATAACAATAACAACAATAATAATAATAATAATAATAATAACAATAATAATAATAACAATAATAATAATAATAATAACAATAGTAAATACATTATAAAAAATAATAATAATGATATCAATAAGAATAAAAATAGTAATGTTGAAATAAACTAATATGAATCAATCAATTGAATCAATCAATCTGATCCAATCGAATCAATCGAATCGAATCGAATGGAGTCAATCGAATCGAATCGAACTTATTAGAACTGAAATTAAGTCCAAAAGAACAGGGCCTTAGGGACTCAAAACATATGAGAGACTTATAAGAACTTTACTATATATATAATATATATATATATATATATATATATATATATATATATATATATATATATATATATATATATATATATATATATATATATATATATAGAAATAGGATCATATGAGTTTGGTTTTTTTGGTGAGTTACCCCTCTGAATCTAGACCATTAATCTAAACTAAGATTAATGGCTGAGATTTAATCTAACAAACTTAATAAAACCCCCAAATTTTCCTAGCAATCTTTATTTTCCCCTTTTGTCAAACACAGTTTCTCTCTCCTCACACCTTCTCTCAACAAGAGCAAAATTTCATTTTCGCACATCATTTTTTTGTCTTCATTTTCGCACTTTGTCCTCTTCATCTTCGTATTCTTCGTTTTTCTCTTCAATTTTTCTTGAAGGTAAGCATGTATTTCGTTTTCTTATGTTTATTTTCGCTTTTTGTTGATTTTTTTTTTTGTATAAATTTCAGTTTCTCGTTGTTTATTGTCTAATTCTTAACTACGTTATTTATAGTTATGTTGAATTGTTCGTGTAGTTGTTTTTAAAGTACTGATTCTCTCATTTTTTTTCCAGAAATTTCTAGGTTTTTTTGTTTGAAATACTTGAATTTGAATGTTGAAATAACTACCTGGTATTTATCTGATTATTCATGTTGTTAATAAATAAAAATGTTGTGGTACTCACTTTATACATTCTACAATCAGGATGTCCCAAGCATCACACTGTCGAATTTTTGTCTGTTGGTGTTATTGTATTGTTTTGACCAAGTTATTGTATTATTCAACCTCGGTTATTGTATTTTCTTGTAATTTCTTGTTTAATATGTTAATCTGTTAATAACAGTTATTGTATTACTTTAATCGAGTTATTGTATTATTCAAATTCAGTTATTGTATTTTGTAGTTATTTCTTGTTTGTTATATGTGTTAGAATATATTCTGCTAGTTATTGCATTGCTTTAATCGAGTTATTCTATTATTCAAACTTAGTTATTGTATTGGTTTAACATAGTTATTTTGAAATTAGAGGTGTTGTAAGATGGTCTCTTTTTATATAATCTGTTTAAGTTGGTTATAGTAATATTACACCTCAATTATTGTACTGTTTTAACTTAGTTATTTAAATTTGTAAATATTGTTGAGGTCTTATATAATCTACTTATAGTTGTATAGTTATTTATAACTTACTCCCTTTTTGGTTTTATTTCTTTCAGTGAACTTTTGTTGTCTGCTAGTTCAGCCCACATCAATAGGCAAGACATGGTTCTCGTCGGGAAGAAATACTGGTGGAAGAAACGTGAAAACAACGGCAAGACACGGTTCTCGTTGGAAGAAATATTTTTAGACGTTGTAATGGAGAAATATATATGTAATATTTGTGATGTTACTATTGTTAGATGTATTATTTGAAATGTTTAGATGTAATGATCATGATGCTTAGCTATAATTTATTGGAGATATTTGAGTGTAATGTGTTGGAAACAAAATAGTTATATAATGAAAGTAAATGATTTTTTTTAGCCTTGTTATGTATGATTATTTCATTTTTCGGATTTTGCAATTGCATTAACCAATCTCAATGATTGACTGAATGAAAATGACTAGTTATTCAATTAAAGAAGATGGAATCAAACACAAAATAGATATATGAATATATTTGAGTTTCATCTCAATACAATAACACGATTTACTCATTACAATAACTAAGTTTCTATATTACAATAACTATAAATACCAGAGTTTTACATTACAATAACTGAGTTTCTACATTAGAATAACTACAACTGCCAGAGTTGCTACATTACAATAACTGAGTTTTTCTACATTACAATAATGAGTTTCTACATTATAATAACTGAACTATTCAATTAAAGCAGATGAAAAATAACAACAAATGACCAAGTATATAAATCAATTTTTTCATTGAACGTCAATTATCCGCGTCTATCTTGATTCAACCTGCAAATTAGCAAAAAGTAGAATATAACTTAATAGAACATCATATAGAATGACTCAGTCAATATATTACATTAACTAGGCTGTAAAGTAACTATAATTGACTTTAAACAACTAACGAGTGAATAAATGAATCACATATAAAATAACTGACTTTATTCATTACAATAATCGAGTTTCTACATTACAATAACTACAAATACCAGAGTTTCTACATTACCATAACTGGGTTTATACATTACAATAACTGACTTCCTACATTAAAATAACTGAGTTTCTAAATTACAATAACTGAGTTTCTACATTTGAATAACTATTAAATAACCACGTTTCTTCATTACAATAACCGAGTTTCTATATTCAACTAGACATTTTAACATACAGTTGGTATGCTAAGTTAGATTACCAACAATTTTTCAGGATTATGATAATAAATCATCAATCAAATGTCAACGGTATGATAGACCATCATATTAATGGAGTAGCAATTGAAATAACTCGCAAAATAACATATATTCACTTACATAATCTACACTTACCTTTGTTTTGTCGATTTGCCCTAGGGTTTCCGCAAAGTTTGGGCAAAAATTGACGATGGATGCGTGTATAAATCAAATTGAATGTAGATAATGAATTAATTTTGTGTTTTCGACTTTAATTACTCAAGTTTTGTGAAAATTTGATTGGATTATTCCATGAATTGGTAGAAAATAGGAAAAAAGAGGGGAAGAATGAAGAAAAGGGAGGGGAAATATAGTAAGCAGGAAACGTAGAACAAGAATACAGTAGAAGAGAGAGAGAAAAATTAAGTTTGTATATTTTTGTGTGGGTTAATCTCAGTCCTTAATCATGTTTAATCCAGTGGTGTATAAATGCGGGAGTAATTCACGAAAAGTGGCAAACTCACCGGATCCTGCCTATATATATATATATATATATATATATATATATATATATATATATATATATATATATATATATATATATATATATATATATATATATATATATATATATATATATATATATATAGGCGGGATCTCGTGAGTTTGGTTCTTACGGTGAGTTGTGAGTTTGGAAAATCTCAGCCATTGGATAAGAGGAAATAGATGGCTGAGATTGAATGAACGAAAAAGCGTGCCATTTATCTCGCAATTGCAATACCACTCGATCACTTAATCTCCGCAATTCCTCTCTCCTCTCAAAACATCTTCCGTGTTTTATTGTCCCTAAATCTTGAACATTCCCCATATTTTCTCTCATTATAATCCATGGTGAAGCTTCTGGTGCCTACCTTTTCCTAGCATTAGTTTTCCTTATTTATTTATTCTTCTTTTATTGCACTTTGTGATCAATTTTTGTGTGAATTATTGACTGGACAAATTTAATTTCAGATAATTTTAACCGAGATTGTAAGGTTACAAATGATTATTCTCGAGTTCAATCGAAGGAAAAGGAAAACTTGATGCATTTTTTAAAAGTGATTGTAAACTGATGATTATATATGAGGTAATTTACTGATTTCATTTTTACGCTGCCGAATTTTCACGATTGTTTTGATTTTGTTGAATTGACTATACTTTGTGACGTAATTTACTAATTTCATGTTACAGTCCTGATTTTCTGAATATAATGATTTCGAGTGAATCGTTATTGAGAAATTACAGAGTAGAAAAGCGCAGTAACATTTTTCAATGGTGCAGAGTAATTGACGGATAGTTCATGCGGTTGTACGAAAGAAGGCTTGAATGACTTCGCTGCTGAAGTTATTCGTGGATCGTTGCTGTAATAGACAAACAGTTGTCCTCGAAGGTGACAATGATTAAGGTTGTGGTTGCAGTCAGTTTAATGGAGAAGGACAAACAAATTAATGCGAACTAGGTGGTGCTCGGTTGATGCGCTGATTGTAAGTTGCGAATTAAAGGACGGAGATGCTGGTGTGGTTGTCGCAGGTTGCTGCTGCTGCTTGTTGTCAGTGATTGGAGAGGAGTGGAGGAACACGGTGGCTGAATTGGTGAAGATGACGAACGACAATGGTGATGTTCGAAAATGGCGGTGGTAATGGAGGTTTCGTGATGGTGGCTGTGACTCGGTGTTTGAATGGAGGGAATTGATGGTGATCGTGGGTCAGAGGCGAGGCAGCCGTGGTTGATGTTGTTGTTGCAGGTTGTCGGGGTGAATGATGATGATGTCGGGTTTTCGGGTTTGAATTGCTGGTGATGTTGCTGCTTGTTGTCGGTTGCGGGGGACAGAGGAGGGTGAACGAAAATGATGAAGATGAAGGAGCAAGGGAGAAGTTGTTGTTGTTGCTTGATTGGTGATGAATGCAGGGGAGGAATTATGGTGGATTGATGACGATGACGGATGATGCAGGATGGAGGAGATGCAGACGTGGAAGTCAAGCCTTGACTTTTCACCTTGGAAAATTTGACAGTGAATCAATTTAGAGAATGACTAATTTCACGTTGTAATCGGTTCACACAATTGAACTGATATCAAGAAAGAAGGTACAGACATGCATTCTACACCTTCATGTTCATCTAATACGGAGTACAATCTTGATGACCCATGAACTTAGTTGGTTCATGCAGAAAGCCTCATCCTACATAGTACATCCTCGCTTAAATCTTCTATATAAATAGTTCATGAACTAACCGTCAAAAATTAATTCATATCAAATATAATTAACAAAGAACTAATTAAAACTTTTAGCAATGGCAAACAACATGAAGTCAGCAACTTTCTCTAAGGCAACATGGGCAAAATTAATGCGAACAAGGTGGTGCTTGGTTGACACCGGAATAACATGATAATAACACCAAAAAAAGAGTAAAATTGGTGTCTTTTGTCATTTATTTGGCAGGAATAACATCACAATAACATACGGTAAAAAAAAAGTAAAAAAATCAAAGTGACACCGGAATAACATCACAATAACAGCAGAATAACAGTAGAATAACAGCACAATAACACGTAAAAAAAAAAGAAAAAAAATCAAAGTCGTAAAAAAAATCAAAGTGGCACCGGAATAACATCACAATAACACCAGAATAACGGCACAATAACATGCAGTAAAAAAAAGGGTAAAAAAATCAAAGTAGTAAAAAAATCAAAGTAAAAAAATCAAAGTGACATCGGAATAACATCACAATAACATCAGAATAACAGTAGAATAACAGCACAATAACACGTGGTAAAAAAAGAAAAAAAAAATTCAAAGTCGTAAAAAAAAAATCAAAGTAACAGCAGAATAACATGACAATAACAGCAGAATAACAATAACATGAGGTTAAAAAAAAAAGAAAAAAAAAATCAAAGTCGTTAAAAAAATCAAAGTGGCACCGGAATAATATCACAATAGCACCAGAATAACAGCACATAACATGCGTAAAAAAAAGAGTAAAAAAATCAAAGTAAGAAAATCAAAGTAGTAAAAAAATCAAAGTAAAAAAATCAAAGTGACACCGGAATAACATCACAATAACAGCAGAATAACAGTAGAATAACAACACAATAACACGTGGTAAAAAAAGAAAAAAAAAATTAAAGTCGTAAAAAAAATCAAAGTAACAGCAGAATAACATCACAATAACAGCGGAATAACAATAACATGTGGTAAAAAAAAGAGAAAAAAAATCAAAGTCGTTAAAAAAATCAAAGTAAAAAAAGCACAATAATAGCATAATAACACGAGGTAAAAAAAAATAAGAGTTAAAAAAAATTTCAAGTAAAAAAAAATCTGGTGTAAAAGAAAAAGAAAAAAAGGTAATATAATGAGAAAATTAGAGAAAAACATAAGAGAAAAAAAAAATCAAAGTTGTAAAAAAAAAGCATAATAACACGAGGTAAAAAAGGAGATAAAAAAAATTAAAGAAAAAAAAAAGAGTAACACTAGGAAAAAGAGAAAATAAATAAATGATAGTGGTTATATATGACAGGTAAGATTAGATCTTGGCCATTCATCTCTAATATAATCTAGTGGCTGAGATTTCAAAGCCCAAAACTCACAACTCACCATAAGAAACCAAACTCACAAGATCCTATCTCTCTCTCTCTCTCTCTCTCTCTCTATATATATATATATATATATATATATATATATATATATATATATATATATATATATATATATATATATATATATATATATATATATATATTTCATCCCAATCCACTATAATGTTCCCTCTTTCCCGAAACGGATTATTCAACTAATGTTCCCCTTTCTATTTTTAGAAACTTTTACTCTTATTTTATTCATTTTTCTCTCCTATCACTAAACCCTACACAACTCTTTTACTCCTATTTTATTACTTTCTTTTATGTTTTTGCCCCATAATTCTTTATTTAACTACTAATAATTCATCCCTCTCTCCTATCACCAACCCCACACAACTCTTTTACTTCTATTTTAATACTTTTCCTAAAGTATTGTGCCAAAAACCAAATGGGAAGATTATGATGAATGGGAGGGAGTATATATGATGCCTAAAAAATATAATTTAATAAAATATATACATTTTCATACAAATTACACCTTAATTCATAATGTTATAAAAATTTGGTTTAAATATCTAATTAATTTAATTAAGAAATTTGAAAGTATAAAATAAAGTAATCGAACGGTTAAATAAATTATAAATGTTAAAAATGAGAAATTCGCGGGTGTTATAGATGGTGTACATGGAGCATGATCTTAAAGGCCTGATGGAGTCAATGCGACAACTATATAGCCAGAGTGAAGTTAAGTGCTTGATGCTTCAGCTGTTAGATGGCATCAAGTATCTTCATGATAATTGGATGCTTCATCGTGATTTAAAGACGTCAAATTTGCTATTGAACAATTAGGGTGAGGTGAAAATTTGTGACTTCGGGCTGGCTCGTCAATATGGGAGTCCATTGAAACCATATACTCATTTGGTTGTCACACTTTGGTACAGGTGAGGAACCGAGCTCTTCTTCAAACCAGTATGTGCTCTCTTTAATGATTAAGTAGCAATTTGTGCTCTCAGTTTCTTTATAATAATTTATCTGACGCTTCTGCTCGGTTCTTTTGCTTTATTGTACCGTTGTTATGTGTCACTAGGGAGTTTTTATAGGAAGTGATGTGTTTGTATTTTTTTTGTGCTTTTATTGTTTTTATTTTATGCATGTGATTGTCCTACGTGCTTAACAGCTGGGTTTTCTATGGAAATATATCAACCGTAATATAGAGATACGTGGCGGATATTCTCGAGATATTCGGATGATATATTTGTTAGCCTTTTGTTACTATATTTTCTTATTCTGTTTCCTTGTTTGTAGGATATTTAGTTGTTGGTAGAACTGTATATAAGGATGCCTTGTACATTGTTTTTTGATCATCAATTATACACAGCTATAAGCCAAGCTTTCTGCATCATTCTCAGTTTATCATGGTATCATCGGAGCAGGTTTGAAACTTGTATCCGTCATTCTTAATTCTATATTTTTTTTAACACAAAACAAATGACAAAAATTGGAGGAGACAGCAAAGGGCACGACAGTGGTTTTACACCTACAATTATACCTCTGTCATCGCCCCTATATTTACATCCATCTGATAGTCCGAGTCTAAAATTGACTCACACGATGTTTAATGGTGAAAACTACGATCTCTGGGCTGATGCGGTGAAGAATGGGCTTGACGCAAAGAATAAGTTAGGCTTTGTTGAAGGAACCGTGAAGAAACCCGAAGGATCAGAAGAAGATAATTACGAAGTGGTCGCTTGGCGTCAGTGCAATGCCATGATCAAGGCCTGGTTACGGGCAGTGATAGACGAAAAGCTCCATCCAAGTATTGCTTGGAATGTCACTGTCTTCGAAATCTGGAAAGAACTTAAGGATCGGTATGCCGCTGGTAATGCACCCCGAATTCATCAACTCAAAAATGATTTAATGGAGTGCAGACAAGGGAATCGTTCCGTCGTTGATTATTATACTCATCTAAAATCAATCTGGGATGAGTTAGCCACCTATAGCCGCTTCCCTGCGTGTACTTGTGGTGCCGCTGCTGAATTTCTCAAAGAAAAAGAGGAGGAGAAGGTGCATCAATTTATCATGGGGCTCAATAATGCCTTGTATGATAATCTTCGTTCCAACTTATTAATGGACGATGATGGACGGGTCCTGCGAGAAGAGTGCCATAAGGCTGTAACCCGCATCCGAGAAGAACCAGCAGTTAAAGTAGCCATGAGTGCTCGCACTGGAGCCGGGAGAAACCGTGACAGTTCTGCCCAGTCAGAGCACAAGGAGTACGAACCACCAAAGTGCACATTCTGCAATAAGTGGTACTACATAGAGGAGAACTGCTGGGAGAAGCTCAGAATTAATGGTGGAGGACCTGGCAGGGGCAGGCGTGGAGGCCGAGGTGGGGGCCGTGGTGGAAGAGGATCCGGTAATAACAACCAGGTTGTTAATGCTACTAGCACCAGTGAAGCAGAGTCCTCCAAGAAGGAATTCACGTCTGACGAAATGGATCAGTTAAGACTTCTTCTTACTGCTCAGACTACAGGTACCGAAAAATTGAAAGGTACGCATCATGTTAGTCTAAATGAATGGATGTTAGATAGCGGTGCTTCGCACCATATGACAGGTTGTCGGGAATTGCTTGTGAGCCCATGGAAAGGAGCGCCGTCCACAGTCGGGTTGCCGGATGGGTCCACAATCATAGCACAGGAACATGGACGTGTTGTTCTCAATAAAGATTTCGAACTATCAGACGTCTTATACGTTCCAAATTTATCCTGTCATTTAATTTCCATACCTCAACTCATTCGTGAAAATAATTGCTTTGTGACTTTTAATTCTAATTATTGCATAATTCAGGACCAATCTACGAAGACGGAGATTGGACGGGGTGAGCTGCAAGACGGTGTTTACTACATGACACGGGTTGGAGAGGTGGTCGCTCGAGTTACTGTTCATGAAGGTCGAGTATGGCGAGATTAGGTCACCCTTCAAGCCATATTTATCCATTTTAAGCACTTTAATTAAGAAACCTTTATTGTTTGATTCGGAATTCGTTTGTGATCCTTGTTGCCGTGCCAAACAAACACGTTCGAGTTTTAAGCTTAATAATAAACGGCATGATATTTTGTTTCATTTAATCCATTGCGATATCTGGGGACCATACCATGTTCGTAGTTTATCTAGAGCACATTATTTTTTGACTGTTGTAGACGATCATAGTCGTAGTGTCTGGGTTCATCTCATGAAGGATAAAGGGGAGGTTTGTGACTTAATGCAAAATTTTTGTAAAATGGTGCATACGCAATTTGGGGGTACAGGTCAAAGTTGTCCAGAGTGATAATGGCACCGAGTTTCTTTCGGGACCATTAAAACATTTTTACAGTGAGAATGAGATGCTTTTTCAAACTAGTACCATTGACACCCCTCAACAAAATGGATGGGTAGAACGGAAACATAGAGATATCCTAGAGAAAGCGAGGGCCCTTCGTTTCCAAGCTAATTTACCTATCGAATTCTGGGGGGAATGTGTTTTGACTGCAGCCTACCTCATTAATCGGACCCCTACGAAACTCCTAGATGGACGGACACCTTATGAGCTTTTACATGGCCACGTTCCTATTTTTGAGAATTTGCGGGTACTAGGATGTCTTGCTTATGCCCATAATAAACAAAGGCCAAAGGATAAATTTAAAGAACGAGGGACTCGATGCGTTTTTATCGGTTATCCGAAATCTCAAAAAGGGTGGTGTATGTATGACTTGAAAACCAAACGTCAATTTATTTCAAGGGATGTGCAATTTTATGAGAACATTTATCCGTATGCCATTACAAATAATGAAGCCTCTCTTGAAAATAGGATAACTAATACTGATGCATCAGACTCCTTTGACACTCCTCACTTAGACATCCCTCAATTAAATATTCAAAACCCTATCATTGAGAATACCTCAGCCGAATCAGGAGAAGCAGGGACAAATTTTGCACGGGAGGATGTGACAGGTCAGGAGTACGACTCTGTCATGGAGCCTAATGATGGCGTGATTAGTGATGAACCAGATGAGAGTATGGCTACTGGTCATGGTGTTGATGTGGGTTAATATCCGTATACTACCCTTTAATTGTAGGACTATAACGCAAATTTCATATGTAATTTATAGTCATAAAACAAAAATAACAAGGAAACGATAAAGATTAGAAATCAACCTCGGGTCCTTTGATGCACGAGCGTAAAGAAACGAGAAATCAAACGAGATTCCCTCCTAATTGTTGCACCCAAGACCTTGTCCGAGATATGCCCTTGTGCTAGAACGTGTTCTCCGATTGCCTTGCAATATTGGGAGAACTTGTTGTGAGTTTTGTTGGATGAGAGATCCGAGTTCTGAGAGGCACAATTCCCAAAACCCTAGTTTTTGTTTCAAAAATGAATCAGTTAGGTCAAAAGGAGAGAATAGCTCTCCTTTTGTTGAGCTCAGCCAAACCGTGGGTTTGCTTAGGGAGGGAGTGGGCTTTCCACTTCCTCCTTATTAAACTCGTGGTCCGACTCATCTCGCTAAATGTATATGACGCTGTCTGATTATAAACTGTTATCGGTTATCGGAAATTCAGGCATCAGCTAATAATACGGGTTAGCTGAATTATTAATACGTGTCCGACAAAAACAGTATTGTATAATTATATTCAATATACATTTAATTAAATATAAATCGTTTATATTTAATTTTACGAATTAACTGGTTAATTCGCCTTAGCCCATGATATTTAATCCGTATTAAATATAATATCTCAACATCACATTTTGACTAATTACTAGTCAAATAACTCGGACTAACCGGTTAGTCAATTTTGGCATCTACATGACAGTATTTTCATACTGTCACGTCTCTCAAACGTATCCTATAGGTGTGACTTTTAGGGACCAGTTGATCACCGCCATCTGTATGACAATAACGTCAAACTTATCTAGCAAGCCAACCGTTATTGATAAACGTGGATCAACTGATAATAATACCAAAGTATGCCCTTTGATCCTTATAGAGGTTTATTAGTCCTTGCACTAACTGTTAAGGACACCAACCCCAACAAGCTCCCACTTGTCCGTACAAGTGTATGTGCAATGACGTTATCCGCACTAACTGGAGGACACAAGCTCCAACAAACTCCCACTTGTCCGTACAAGTGTATGTGCGATAACCGATCCTCATATTCATTTAAAATTTCTCCCACTCAATGTAAAACAATTTGCAGATCTGGATCCACAAAGGTCGTATTTTACAATCGATCTGTATCTAGAGTGGTTTCCCCGACTAGAGAGTAACTTAACTGATAAAACGAATCCGTATCCGAGCATGGCCATGCATTTCGATTCTGACTCCTCGAGTGGCCCTGAGAAATATCGAGTACCTGATAAAGGCTGAATATTTCCTTCAACTCGACTCCTTCCGATCTAAGCACAGCATGAAATGACCCAGAAAAAATCTACTTGGCCCCCTGTTACGGATGACCGTGAGAAAGAAACCAAAGTCACCCAAAATCTGCCGTAGTCTCAAGAGACAGTCGATAGTCAAAAGAATCGACTCTTAGGATCACCATGGAGGTCCTATCCACGACCGGGCATCGAATGTTATAAAACATTTAGGACTCCACGTCGATGTCACAATAGTGTCCTACGAAATATCCGTATAAATCGCCTCGTGATTGGTCACCAACCGGTTGACTTATGGCTCGTTGAACCCACCATCAACCAACGTCACAAAATAATTGCCAGAGTTATCAGCTCATGTGGGCAATTAAGGACTGAAAAGATATAATGTTCGTTCAGTTCACTTTGTGGTGTTCAAAATTTGTCGTACAAATCCACATGAAAAACAAAATATATATAAAATATCAAAACGATGATGTCGTATAGAGTACAAGAGAGAATGAATCTGATCCATAAAAGAGTACTACAACTTAGGAACACGTTTAATTCCCATGGAATTAACATGCCCTTCATGCTTATCTTGTCGTAATGCTTTAGTGAGAGGATCTGCTATGTTATCATCAGTAGCAATCTTTTCTATCACTACTTCCTTTTGCTCCACGTAATCCCGGATTAGATGAGCTTTCCGTTGTACATGTCTAGACTTGTTGCTAGACTTTGGCTCCTTAGCTTGGAAGATGGCACCACTATTGTCGCAATAGATGGTGATCGGGTCATTCGAACTAGGCACTACAGATAGCCCATGTAAGAATTGACGCATCCATATCGCTTCCTTTGTAGCTTCGGACGCGGCATAGTACTCGGACTCGGTCGTAGAATCTCTTTGTAACATTTGTTTTGAACTCTTCCACTGATCGCAGCGCCATTAAGAGTAAAAACGAATCCAGGTCGAGATTTCGAGTCATCTCGATCCGTTTGGAAGCTAGCATCTGCGTAACCGGTTGCGCATAGCTTTTGTTCGCCTCCATAAGTCAATGCCCAATCTTTAGTCCTCCGTAGGTACTTAAGAATGTTCTTGACAGCCAACCAATGTGGTTCACCTGGATGCTGTTGGAATCGACTTGTCATACTCAATGCATATGCCACGTCCGGACGTGTGCATATCATGGCATACATGATAGATCCTATTGCCGAGGCATAAGGTATCCGGGCCATGCGCTCTTTTGCTTCCGGTGTCTCTGGTGCCTGAGACTTGCTCAAATGCACCCCTGGAGACATAGGAAGGAACCCCTTCTTGGAGTTAGTCATGCTGAATCTCTCTAGGACTTTGTCTATGTAAGACTCTGATCGAGAGATAGCATCCGTCGTGATCTATCTCGATAGATACGGATGCCTAGAATTCTTTGTGCCTCTCCCAGATCTTTCATCTGGAAATGGTTTTTCAACCATACTTTCACCGAAGTTAAGAGAGGTATGTCATTCCCAATCAGGAGTATGTCGTCAACATACAATATTAGGAAGACAATCTTGCTCCCACTCGACTTGATATATAGACATGGTTCCTCGACCGATCGAGTGAATCCATTTTCTTTTATCACTTGGTCGAAGCGATGATTCCAACTCCTTGATGCTTGCTTAAGTCCATAAATGGAACGCTTAAGCTTGCACACTTTCTTAGGATATCTTTGGATCGATGAAACCTTCGGGTTGTACCATGTACAACTCTTCCTCCAAAAAACCGTTTAAGAAGGCGGTTTTCACGTCCATTTGCCAAATTTCATAGTCATGAAAAGCGGCAATCGCTAAGATAATCCGAATGGAACGCAGCATGACTACGGGTGCAAAAATCTCATCGTAGTGCAAACCTGGCACTTGGGTGAAACCTTTAGCAACTAGTCGTGCTTTGTAGATATCTTGTTGACCTTCCACAGAATGCTTTATCTTGTAAAGCCATTTGCATTGAAGGGGACGAACCTTAGCAGGTAAGTCAACAAGATCCCATACGTTGTTCTCATACATGGAGTCCATCTCGGATTGCATGGCCTCAAGCCATAGCTTTGAGTCAGAACTAGTCATGGCACCTTTATAGGTTGCGGGTTCACTACTCGTTAAGAGTAGAACGTCATCTATGTCATGTTCCTCGACCATACCAATGTATCTGTCCGGAGGAATAGAGACTCTTCCCGACCTCCTAGGTTCCTCAGAATATTCACTGGCAGCTGGGATTGAAGGAACAGGTTCCTCCAATGGTTGCTCGTTGTTTGGTTCTGGAATCTCCGACAGGTCGAAGGTTCTATCACTCTTTGCATTTTCGAGAAATTCCTTCTCTAAGAATGTCGCACTAGCCGCAACAAAAACGCGTTGTTCGGTTGGCGAATAGAAGTAATGACCACGTGTTCCTTTAGGATAACCTATAAAGTATGTCTTGACCGATCGCGGGCCGAGCTTATCCTCGTGTCTCCACTTGACATAAGCCTCGCAGCCCCAAACCCGTATAAAGGACAAGTTAGGGACCGTTCCCTTCCATAGTTCATATGGTGTCTTGTCAACAACTTTAGACGGACTTCGGTTAAGTATTAGAGCGGCTGACAAAAGAGCATAACCCCATAATGAATCAGGTAAAACCGTGTGACTCATCATGGATCGAACCATATCAAGTAAAGTTCGATTTCTCCGTTCGGACACACCATTCAATTGAGGTGTTCCAGGTGGAGTTAACTGTAAGGCAATCCCACAGTCTTTGAGGTGTTGATCAAATTCGTGAGAAAGATACTCGCCACCACGATCTGAACGTAGTGTTTTAATCTTTCTACCTAATAGGTTCTGTACCCTATTTTGGTATTCCTTGAATTTCTCAAAGGATTCACTTTTGTGCTTCATTAAGTAGACATAGCCATATCTACTCAAATCGTCCGTGAAAGTGATGAAATATCTATAGCCTTCTCGTGCGGTGATTGACATAGGGCCACATACATCCGTGTGTATGAGTCCTAATAGGTCAGCAGCGCGCATTCCAACACCTTTGAAGGAAATACGAGTCATCTTACCGATGAGACATGATTCACACGTGCCAAATGATTGAAAATCAAAGGCCGAGATAGCTCCATGTTTGATGAGCTGTTTTACGCGTTTCTCATTAATGTGTCCCATACGGCAGTGCCATAGATACGTTTGATCTTTGTCACCAACCTTTAACTTTTTATTCATTACGTGTAATATTTCCGTGGTCTGATCTAAAACATAAATTCCGTTCATGGAGACTGCCTTGCCGTAAATCATATCGTGTAATGAGAAAATGCAAGTATTATTTTCTATTACAAATGAAAAACCAAGTTTATCAAGTGCGAAACCGAAATAATGTTTTTCGAAAGACTAGGAACATAATAGCGATCATATAAAGACAACTCAAATCCGCTAGGAAGCTGGATCACATATGTCCCCTTTGAGATGGCAGCCACTCTTGCTCCATTCCCAACACGCAGGTCCACCTCACCCTTTACGAGGGGTTCGATGTTTCGGAGTTCCTGCACATGATTACACAGATGAGAACCACAACCAGTATCTAGTACCCAAGTTCCGTAACTTGCGTGGTTAATCTCAATCATATGAATAAAAGTAGAAGAAGAGGAAGACATACCAACAGGTTTAACACGACCTGCCTTTAAGTCCTCATGATAAACAGGACATGTGCGTCTCCAATGCCCAGTCTTGTGGCAATGATGGCATTCCATGTTTTCATTCTTGCTCTTTGTCATGCCTGATGAGGTGCTCGACTCACCAGGCCCACTCTTACCTGAACCCGACTTCTTGAACTTCGCCTTACCTCTCGCTAGGTTTGCACGAGCTTTGCCCTTACCCTTCCCTTTGTTTGACACAACGAGAACATCCTGTTTCATGCTCCCACCGAACTTCATGTCCTTCTCGGTGCATACGAGGAGGGAGTGCAGTTCATGCGGAGTTTTCTTCAAATCATTCATATAGTAATTCGCTCTAAATTGCGAATAACCATCGTGGAGTGAGTGAAGAATGCGGTCGATAACAATGTTCTCGCTGATGTTACAGTTAAAGGTCTCCAGTTTCTCGACATTCTCAATCATGCTGAGAATGTGTGGGCTAACCGGTTGGCCCTTCTGGAGTCTCGCATCAAAGAAGCGAGTGGTATGCTCATAGGTCACGATTCTCGGTGCTTTCGAGAATTCCTTAGTGAGCGTGGTGAAAATCTTGTTTGCACCATGGGCTATGAAGCGTTTCTGCAAATTGGGTTCCATTGCAAAAATGAGTACGTTTTTAATCGCACCCGCTTCCATACAGAAATCATTAAACTTGGTGATTTCAAAGACTCTAGCCGTGGGACCTGGGTTTGCCGGGATGGGCTCTAATAGATATTTGAGCTTCCCGTCAGCAGCAGCAGCATTCCGTAATGCCGCCTCCCAGTCCGCGAAGTTGGATCCATCATTCTTCAGTCGAGTAGACTGATTCATCTGATTCATGAAGATCCTAAGCCAGGACTCACGGTCCAATGTGGCACTTGGCATTGGGTTTTCAGTAGAACCAGCCATTTGTTGTTTAGCAGTTTAAAATCGTGATCTACACTGAAAAAGAAAGAAAAACAAAACGAAATAAGCAACTCATCGAGGTGATTTAAGTCTATTAAAAATTCATTTTAAACATGTAGACTCTCGCACTTGCATTATTGATCTCCCTCAAGAATGATACAAGTGATCCCAAGACTCAATTTCTGTAAATTGATAAGCCAACTGTTTAGCTAGTTCTTCCGGAAGAACTCTTGGTCGATAGATTTCCGTAAATCCTATCTATAGTCCACCATAGTCACAGGATCGTACGAGTGACCATAGTGTTGAGATAAAATAGGTCAATCGGTTCCAACTTACCCGACGTAGAAGGGGTCATATTATGCCTACCGACGAAGAAGGGACTCATTGGAGTTTGACCTATAAAGACCGTTCTCAATTTTAGTTTATACGAGGAAGATCCCATCAACAAAATTATAATTCATTTTAAGTGAACGAATAACTAGCGTCTGTCGTGAATGAATTTATTTGGATGATGGCTTTAAAACGTGTGACATGAGAATGTCAATGAAAACTAACTCGTGACCTCTATATGTGTCAGTTTTCATGCAACTGATAATAATACCAAAGTATGCCCTTTGATCCTTATAGAGGTTTATTAGTCCTTGCACTAACTGTTAAGGACACCAACCCCAACAGTTGAGAGGGAGAGTCAATCCGAAGAGACGACACTTGGACGAGGTGCAAGGCAGAAATTTGAGCCAACATGGAAAAAGGACTACGTTTGTCAATCCACTCGTGTCATTAATACAAAGACCACTCACCCGTCTCAAGCTCCGTCATCTTCGAAAGGTACTTGTTAATCGTTATCCAGTAATTAATTATGTCACAAGTAGTTATTTTTCCGTTTGTCACAGGAGATTTCTTGGGGCCATCGATGCAATTAAGGAGCCTCGAAAATATTTTGAAGCCGTAAAGCACAAAGAATGGCGAACAACAATGGCTAGTGAGATTGAGGCTCTCGAAAAGAATGGCACCTGGAAAGTTGTTGATCTCCCAGATAACAAAAGACCAATTGGGTGCAAATGGGTCTATAAAATCAAGCACAAAGCAGATGAGACCATAGAACGGTACAAGGCACGATTAGTAGCTCAAGGTTTCACTCAAGTCGAAGGGGTGGATTACCATGAGACATTTGCACCCGTGGCAAAAATGACTAGTGTTCGACTTCTATTGGCAGTAGCAGTGGCTAAAAAGTGGAATATTGCTCAATTAGATGTTAACAACGCTTTTCTTCACGGGTATGGCTTGAAACAAGCATCGAGAAATTGGTTCGCTAAATTGACGGATGCTTTAAAGGGATATGGGTTCATACAATCGCTAGCAGATTACTCTTTGTTACTATGAACAAGGCTGGAATTTTCCTTGGTATCTTGGTTTACGTAGACGATATGATCATAGTAAGCAATAATATCAAGGCCAGTGATGATTTGAAAAATTTTCTCGACATGAAGTTTGGAATTAAGGATCTGGGCCAATTAAAATATTTCTTAGGCATCGAAGTAGCCCATGGATCGACAGGTTTATTTCTTTGTCAACGGAAGTACGCGATGGAAATTATAAAAGAGGCCAAGATGGAAGGAGCAAAACCCATTAACACACTAATTGCCCAGAATCACGAGTTGGCTCTCTCAACAAGTCCCTTATTGAAGGATCCATTAGCGTATCGAAGGTTGGTAGGGCGTCTGGTTTACCTTACCATTACCCGGCCAAATTTGCTATATGCCGTTCATACTTTGTCACAATTTGTTCAAACACCATGGAAGGAGCATTGGGACGCTGCTCTCCGGGTTATACGGTATTTGAAGAAAGATCCTGGGAAAGGAATAGTTATGCATCGAGACACTGTTTTCCAGCTCAATGACTATACGAATTCTGACTATGCGCGTTGCCCACTGACACGACGATCATTAACCGGGTATTTCGTCTCTTTAGGTGTCACGCCAATTTCCTGGAAAGTTAGAAAGAAACCTACTGTTGCTAAATCCACCGCCGAAGCGGAGTATAGAGCAATGGCCGCAGTCACGAGTGAGCTAATCTGGTTAAAGTCCTTTCTTCATTCACTCGAAATAATACACGCCCATCCTATGCGAGTAATCTGTGATAATAAGTCGGCCTTACACATCGCAAAAAACCCGGTTTTTCATGATCGCACGAAACATATAGAAGTCGATTGTCATTTCATTCGACAACATTTAGTGAACAAAAACATTGCGGCTAGTCATGTGCAAAGTAAAGAGCAAATAGCGGATCTCTTTACTAAAGCTCTTGATGGGGATGCGTTCGACTATTTACAGCGTAAGTTGGGCATTCGGGCTCCTAATGCTCCAACTTAAGGAGGAGTATGGAAATATATCAATCGTAATATAGAGATATGTGGCGGATATTCTCGAGATATTCGGATGATATATTTGTTAGCCTTTTGTTACTATATTTTCTTATTCTGTTTCCTTGTTTTTAGGATCTTTAGTTGTTGGTAGAACTGTATATAAGGATGCCTTGTACATTGTTTTTTGATCATCAATTATACACGGCTATAAGCCAAGCTTTCTGCATCATTCTCAGTTTATCATTTTCATTGTCCTTCTAAGCATTGCTATTTAATAACTACATGTCTACACTCTGCACCCCAATCTGGAATGGTTTCGTTTGTTGTTAACTTGTCATGCACTTACCCCTTTGCTGCTCCAACTTCCAAGTGCTATTTCACAATGTACTTGTAGGACCACTAGCTGTTGTTCTGTTGTTGCTTCCATTTTTTTTAATTTAATATGCTTGCATTATGTTAAATTCTAGTGTTTGTGGACATTTGGAGTTCTATATTTTGTGACTGTCATTTACATTTCTCAAAGTTGGTAAGTTGTTTTCATAAGATTTGTTTAGCTGTGTATACTTGGAGATAAGGATCTGATTAGTGCATCCTTGGTTCTTTCCAGGGCACCAGTGCTGCCGATGGGGGCAAAAGAGTATGCTACAACCATTGATATGTGGTCGCTTGCTTTATGGCAGAGCTTTTGTCCAAGGAGCCACTATTTAATGGAAAACGAGAATTCGATCAACTTGATAAGGTACTTCAGTGTATTAGAATTTCTCGTCATTTTGCAGATGGGGTAGACTGTTTAGTTTTCCAGCTTTTTTTGTTGTTTGTACGGTGCTTAGGTGTTTGCACTGATTTCCTATTTTTTTAAAAATAAATGCAGATATTCAAGATTCTTGGAACACCAAATGAGACTATTTGGCCTGATATCAAAAAGCTGCCCAGAGTGAAGGTCAATTTTGTTAAGCACCAGTAAGTCTTTTATAACTTTCATAACTTGTGCTTCATATATGTTTGAATCAAGGTTTTCTTATTCCCAGCACTCTTTTCCCAGGCTTCCAGCTTTAGTTGATTCTGGTCTGGCTTTCTGGTCTAATTGGTACTGTCTCAGTTGCAAGGGCACATACTTTTGTAATGATTAACTATTTCAATATGCCTTTTAGGTACAACCAGTTGCGCAAAAAATTTCCAGCCACATCGTTTACTGGATCTACAGTTCTTTCGGATGCTGGATTTGACTTGTTGAACAAGCTTCTTACTTATGACCCTGAGAAGGTGGGCACTGTACTATTAAAAATAGTATTATTTTTTCCACTTATAATGTTTTGCAATTTTTTAATTGTTTTTTGTTATTGACTTTAGCGTATAATAGCTGATGCTGCTCTTAAGCATGAATGGTTTCGAGAAGTCCCTCTTCCAAAGTCAAAGGAATTCATGCCCATGTTTCCAGCTCAGCATGCACAAGACAGGTGCCCCACTTGACAAGTTGACAGTTGTATATTTCCTTGTCAATGTCACCCTCTCACTAGGACTAAGCAAGTTTTAGCCTAGACCTGAAATATGGGTTGTACCCTACCATCCTGTTTGGATCTAGTCTAACTCTTTGAAACCTTCCACTTTTCTAAGTGAGCAACACAATATAAAAATACTACTACACTTAGCCACAACCCATCCGTCCACATACACAACATTTGTGTTGTTGTTAGGAGTAATGGGAGACGAAACCCTAAGGCGACTTGCAGTCATCTTCTAGGGCATCGATTTTTCCATTGATCTAGAGTGAAAATGGCACGAAATTCTTCACAGAAAACAAAAGGAAAGCATGCACGTCATTTAAAATCTTCGAATAGCAATAGTAAGGCCTCATCTGGTTCCAAAGTTGCTAAGAAGAAAGGACCACAGGAGGATGATGTTATACGTACTAAGCCTATGCATGAGGTTAATGATATTCCTGGTTTGTCTTTTGAAGATGAAGAGGATCCGGCTATGAACAACCAATGGATTACTAAGCGTGGAAAAAAGACAGTGTCTACATCTGATGAGGACAACAAATGTGGATGACCTAATTCAGTTTACCTCAGACGATATCAAGGAGGAAGTGGATTACTGGAATAAGGCTGTGTATTACTTTGTTCTGGGTGCTAATCCACCATGGGAGGTTATCAATGAGTATGTTCATCGTATTTGGAAACAATACTCTATTGATAAGGTATCCTTACTGCCAAATGGTATATTCCTGGTACATTTCAATGAAGACAAGGACAAAGAAGCAGTCCTGAATGCAGGGTACCATATGTTTGATAATAAACCACTGATAGTATGCCCTTGGGTTGACAATGTGGATCCAATGAAGGAGGAGGTCAAAGTGGTCCCTGCTTGGATTAGACTACACGAGTTACCTATCAAGTTTTGGGATAAATGCCTCCCTACCATTGCTGGTCTCATTGGCACCTATGTCAAGTCAGATCAAGCAACCTCTGATAGGACTAGACTTGGATTTGCCAGGACAATGGTGGAACTAAATGTGGGACAAAAATTTCCAAATGAAGTTAAGTTTTTGGATGAAACAGACAAACTCATTAAGATCAGGATTGAATATGAGTGGAAGCCTGAGTTGTGTACTAAATGTAAGAGCATTGGTCATGAGGCTAAAAATTGCAGGAAGATGATTCCAACAGCACAGAAATCCAAGACTGTCAAAGTTTGGAAACCTGTTCAGCCAAAAGCAGTACCTATCTCTGTTCCACAGACAAATCCTCAACAGAATATGGTTACTGTTACTCCAACTGCCATGGAGGAAGGAGAATGCAGCACTCCTGGAAGAATAGGTGATGGATCATATGCATCAATTGTGACTGGTGAAAGTACTCCCAAAGTAGGGATTGGAATAGGTAACCCAGTATCTCCAAATTCCATTGAATAATATCGGTTTCTGGAATGTGAGAGGGTAAAATAATGTAAATAAACAAAAGATTGTTAAATGATTTATTCATAATAATGATGCAGGCTTATTTGGCTTGTTGGAAACAAAAATAAATGGTGAAAATGTGAGTAATATTTCAAATAATATGTTAGATGGTTGGTGTGTTACTACTAATTGTAGCCTGCATAAAGGAGGTAGGGTGTGGATACTATGGCAACTAGTCTCTTTGATGTCATGACGCTACAATATGACCCTCAATTTATGCACGCAAGGGTTACTGCCAGAAGTTCCAATCAACAATTCTTGCTTACTATGATATATGCTTTTAATGAAGGAAAGGATAAGATTGATCTCTGGAATAAGTTGTCTATAATTGCTCAGGGATGTACTGAAGCTTGGACACTAGTTGGGGATTTCAACACAGTGCTCAATCCTGCTGAGAGGTTAGGAGGGGTCACTAAACAGGAGGATATGGATGATTTCATTCAATGCTTGGATTTGTGTGGCATGACTGATATTCACTCTACTGGAGCCTATTTCACTTGGAACAATAAACAGGAACCTCTTCAGAGGAAGTATAGTAGATTGGATAGGTTTCTTATCAATCAGGAATGGCGCTCTAAGTTTCCTGATATGAGAGCTCATTTCCATCCAGAAGGCTTGCTAGATCATTCCCCTTGTATTGTCAGTAATGTGAATATTGAGGGACATAAGAAGGCTAGCTTTAAATATTTTTAACATGTGGGGAACTGCTCCCTCTTTCCTAGCCAAAGTAGGGGATGAATTGCATAAGAGTTATCTGGGAACTAAGATGTTTGTAGTCATTAAAAAATTAAAAGCCCTGAAGTATGTCTTAAAGGAGTTAAATAAGGAGTGTTTTTCTGATATTAAATTGCAGGCTAATACTGCTGCTCATGACTTGGAGAATGTTCAGAAACAAATTGCTCAAGATCCTACTAATCTTACCTTAATTTCTACTGAAGTGGAGGCCTGTGCTAATTTGAAAGTACTTAATGCTGCAAGAAACAGTTTCCTGCAGCAAAAAGCTAAAACTCAATGGCTTGAGGAAGGGGATAGTAATACTGCCTATTTCCATGGAGCAATTAAGCAAAGATGCCTCCGAAACAAAGTTATTCAAATTGAGGATCAAAGGGGTCAACTTTGTAAGGATGGAGATAGCATTCAAGCTGCATTTCTGGACTACTATCACACCCTCCTTGGCAGTAGGAAAGACACTGAAGCTGTTAAACTAGAGGTTATCAATCAAGGTAAATGCTGTGAGCCTCATCACATGGATATCCTCAATAAACCTGTCACATATGAGGAGATAAAGCATGTCATTTTTTCCATTCCTCCTGACAAGTCACCTGGGCCAGATGGTTACACCAGTGGTTTCTTTAAGGATGCTTGGAGTATTGTTGGTCAGGATATTTGTGCTGCCATACAGGATTTTTTCATGACAGGTAACTTGTTAACACAAATAAACTCTACCAATGTTACTCTTATCCCTAAATGTGAGAGGCCTACTTCAGTGAAGCATTTCAGGCCAATTAATCTCATTTACAAAGCTATTTCCAAACTTTTATGTAATAGAATGGCTTTGGTTTTACCTGATATAATCCATGATAATCAAGGTGCTTTTATTCAAGGTAGATCTATCATTAAAAATGTGCTTATTTGTCAAGATATTGAGAAGCTCTATGCAATACAGGCAGTTTCTCCTAGATGTTTATTCAAGATTGACTTGTAGAAAGCTTATGATACAGTTGAATGGGATTTTGTGGAACAACTCCTTAAAGGTCTTGCGTTTCCTGAGGCTTTTATTCAGAAAGTCATGCTTTGCATTAGAACTACTACTTTCACTCTATCTCTGAATGGTTCTAATTTTGGATACTTTGAAGGAAAAAGGGGTTTAAGATAAGGAGACCCTATTTCTCCCCTCATATTCACAATTTGTATGGATTATCTTACAAGGTTGATTAAGTTTGCCACTGCTAGATGGCCTTTCCAATATCATCCTCTGTGTAAAGGCCTTAAATTGACATACCTCATGTTTGCTGATGACCTCCTTCTATTTTGTAAAGGGAATGCTCAATCTGTCATGTTACTTATGAGGGCTTTTTCTTCATTCTCTAAAGCTTTTGGACTCAGTATGAACAACTCCAAATCTGAGGTCTATTTCAATGGTATGACTGATCAGTTAAAAGCTGATATTATGAATGTCACTGGTTTTTCTGAAGGAAGTATGCCATTCAGGTATTTAGGAATCCCTATACAGGCTGGTAGGCTCACAAGGAAGGAATACAATACCTTAGCAGAGAAATTGGTTAATAGAATAAGAAGTCTGGGTGCTAAAAAGCTCTCCTATGCTGGCAGGTTAACTCTTATAAACTCTGTCCTTAATACTCTTTACAGCTACTGGGCCTCTATCTTCATCATTCCTAAGAGTGTTGTTCATAGAATTGAAAGAATATGTAGAAACTTCTTATGGGATGGCAGCTCTGAGTACCACAGAGTCCCACTGGTAGCCTGGGAAAAGGTAACCTTACCAAAGAAGGAAGGGGGACTAGGGATTAAGAAAGCTGATATCTGGAACATTGCAGCTATGGCTAAGCTAGTTAATTGGATCTACTGTAAGTCTGACAGGCTCTGGATCAGATGAATTAACCAGCTTTATCTCAAGCACCAGGACTGGCACTCATACACTCCAAAATCTGATGCAACATGGTCATGGAAAAGCATTTGCAAAGTAAAAGAACGTGTGAAAGATGACTTTGACAATGGTACTTGGAGATCCCATCCTTTGGGATACTCCATCAGTAGAGGCTACGCCTGGTTAAGATCAACTCAGGCTACTCAACAATGGCCAAAAGTCATCTGGAATAACTGGAATAGTCCTAAGCATTCTTTGATCACTTGGCTTATTATGCATAGGGGACTGAATACTAAGGACAAGCTGTTTAGGTTTGGGTGCTGTGTAGATGACCACTGCTGCCTCTGTGACAGTCAACCTGAATCAATTGAACATTTCTTTTTTTGTGTGTGATTATAGTAAAAGAATTATAGCTCTTGTTGAGCACTGGTTACATAGACAACTGCCTACTGTTGAAGCCTTAGCAGTTATGGGAAGCAAATCCATTCAATGGAAAACCTTGTCCATGGTTTTGAATGCCCGTTTCTATCATATTTGGCTCCAAAGAAACAATGGTCGAGTGAATGGGAAGATATTTAAGCCTGAACTGGTTGTAAAGAGCATCAAAGAGGAAGCAAAAAGACGAATTGCCTTCAAGCTCAGACAGAATGCAGAACCCCAAGCCATGAATTGGCTCCATATGATAGGCATGTAGTTGTTTGGGTTTGACTCTATAGTGTGTTTTCTTGTTGTGTTTTTGTGTTCTGTCAAGTGAGTAATCGCTAAAAACTCCTGGCTACGTATGTAATTATTTGTTCAGTTATAATATTTCTCACATTTCACCAAAAAAAAACCCACCCGTCCCCTCTACCTAACCACCATATATCACTGCTCTAGCTCTAACCTACTATGAACCTTCTTCACTATAGCCTAATACCACCAGAAAATAGATTCCTACCTCAACCTCCCAAAACGATGCCCACCCTACCCTTCCTCCACCATGAAAATAAAGACACCATTGAAACCCCCATCCACTCTTTAAAACACAATTGTCTGGTGTAAGTTCTTGAGTGGTGGCGTGATGATGTTTCCCGGGGTAGGGTCTTTTTTTGAGGTGTAGAGTCTATTCTCTGGCAGTTTGGACTTTGGGTTGGGTGAGGAATGTTTTCAGTGGTTTGAGGAATTGAGAGGTTACTTATGTGGTGGGATGGGGGTGGATATGATCATTTACATTGATATTAGTTTTGTAAAAAAGGAAAGTGGAAGATTTTAGTGAATTAGCCCAAGGAAAAAAATCGAAGCTTTCAGATTATCTGAGAGAGTATTATTTAAAATTTTAAATTAAGTTAGCTTAATTTTTGATATACTTAAAATTTAAAGATATTTCTTACCTTTTGGGCTAATGAGCTAAGCTGATCTAAGATTGGATGGGATTAATTATTTTAGTCTAAATCAGGAACACATTTATCTTCACAGTGGTGTCGGTTCATTAGACTATAGATTTTGGTCTCGTTCTTGCCTACTTCTCACAAGGTTTGTGACTTACTGTTAATGAATATTGCATCTGTAGGCGCATGCGTAGAATGTTGAAAAGCCCAGATCCTCTGGAAGAGCAAAGAAGGAAGGAGTTACTACAACCTGAATTGGGGACTATGGGTTTTTTTGGCTAACAACCAAACATAAACGACATCTTCATGTACTTTGACTAATTAGGCTGGCAGATAGACATGCATAAGGTGAGAGCCGAGAGGAGAAAACTTGCAAAATTGGCTAAAATTGGCTTTTGTGATTATCATTCATGCTATTTTTTAGCAGGCATGTACTGTAAAGTGGAGGAGGAACTGTACTCTTTGCTTTTGCCTACCTAATTTGTGCAGGCTAAATACGGTTATCCAGCTTGATGATTTATAGGATGTTTCTTCACTCTGTTTGCATCACAAGATGTGGCGTAGCAGCTTTTCCTTTTAGAGATATCAGATGCACTTGAAACATGCCTATGCTGTAACACCCCCATATACCAAGGTGCCTTACCAGGACCACCCTAGCATATAATGGTGCTACCATCCTGGTTACCCAAGGCAATTATATCACAGAGACCGTCAAAGAACAATTATTACAGTATAAAGTTAACTTATTATATGTGTCAAAAATCAAAAACCAAAGTATAAAGAAATGTAAACCAACTACAGCTGAAAAAGTATCAAAAGACTCATGACAGCGGAAGCTAAGACTCTAGGTGATGACACTCCCTTCCTCGATCCCGCAGCTATCATAAATCATCACCTGTCAATCAACTGCTCACCATCCCCGAATGGATCCCCAAATTTTTGTAAAACATAAACGGGGTCAGTTCACTGCATAATCAAGATAAGAAATCACAAATACAACCAATACAATCCAATCCAATTGTATTACCATCCTCCAAACTCCATTCGTAACCAGTAACCGACTACACACCAAAGTGTGTAGCCCTGCCAAGTTACCCATCGCAACAGGTAACCGTCACCGCTAGTGGAGGACCGCAGCCTTGCCCACCTAAGCCTTGCCCATCGCAACGAGAGAATAGCCCATGTCCATTAATGTGCACATCCCCCTTGTGACGGGAAACACAATAGGCGAATTAAGGGCATGAAGCCATTCCCGATGATGACTCCACTCAGTCGATGGCGCACCTCGCGAACCACAGACAAACAAACAACCAAGCTCACAATACGAATATAGACATGCCAAATCCAAGGTAACGATCTCAACAATAAAAGTAATCTAGCCAATAAAACAATCACCATATTACACTTAATTACATAGTCAACTGAGTAGGGAAACCCTACCTTATTAGGAATCCGAAATCATAAGCAATCAGCGGATGCTAGAACTATTCCTCTACGAATCCTTCACATAACATTAACCATAACCATACCCTATGTCACAAACATACCAAATAACCCCCTTTTCCCTAAATTAACAATTAGGGTAAATCCTAAAAGACAACATACTAACTGATTACAAAGCACTAGAGAGTAGAGACTTACCAACGAAATCGGGACAAAAGATGGAAGTGTAGACTCACGATCACACAATTAATCTTGAGAGTGATTAGGGTGATTAGAGAGATGATGAACGTCGTTAGGTTTTGTAAAAGTGATTGTAAACTGTTAAAACGTAATTTATAATCTCTAATCACCTTAATCAAAACTGCGGAAAATAATCCCGTCAGACCGGATAATCGATCGAGTACCTGGGGTACTCGGTCAAGTATCTCACTACTCGACCGAGTGCTCCTGGGCAGTAGCCTGACCAGAAGACACATGACACCCTACTCGGCCGAGTTCCCCCTATTCGGCCGAGTTAACTAGATTCTGAAAACCGAGGTATTACAGTCTTCCCTCCTTAAAATGAACTTCGCCCCCAAAGTTCATACCATACTCAAAACAAAAGCAACACTAACTACTCAAAGACAACAACAACTACTCAAAGGTACTAACAACACCAACTATGACCAACAAAACAAACCAACTATAGCTCAACGATATAAACAACACAACAATCTCGACCTCAAACTAACCCAAAAACAACATGCGACCATCTCTTACCCCCTAAAAAGACAACGGTTACGTCCCCGTAACCCAACATACCTGATGAAAAAGGTGAGAGAAGTGCTCTCTCATATACTCCTCCGGTTGCCAAGTGGTTTCTTCCACATTGTGATTATACCATAACACCTTAAGTAAGACGGTCTCGCCATTCCTTGTCTTGCGCACCTTACGATCCAAGATCTCCTTAGAACCGCAGCATAAGTTAGAGACTCATCCAACTCGATATTCTTAACCTCAAGTACATGCAATGGATCACTCACATACTTCCGAAGTTTTGATATATGAAACACATTATGAACCCGATCAAGAGATGGTGGTAAAGCTAGCCGATAGGCTACTTCACCTATCCAGTCAAAAATTTCATAAGAACCGATGGAACTTCTGACTCAACTTCCCTCGCTTGCCAAACCTCATCACTCCTCGCATAGGTGACACTTTAAAGAGAACCTTGTCACCTACCGTAAACTCAATGTCCCTGCAATGCAAATCCGCGTAACTCTTTTGCCTATCTTGAGCTGCTTTCATCTTCTGGCGAATCAAGTGTACCTACTCAATCATGTCCTGCACCATTTGTGGCCCCAAACCCACAGCCTCAGCACTATCATTCCAACACACTGGACTCCTGCACTTCCTGCCATTCAAAGCCTCAAAAGGTGTCATCCTAATGCTAGAATGATAATTGTTGTTGTACGAAAACTCGATCAAGTCCAGCCTATCCTCCCAACTTCCACCAAATTCCATAGCGCAAGCTTATAACATGTCCTCCAAAGTCTTGATAGTCCTTTCAGTCTGACCATCTGTCACAGGATGAAATGATGTACTCATCTTTAAGGTAGTTTCCATCAATTCCTGCAGCTCTTGCCAAAACCGTGATATGAACCTCGCATCCCGATCCGACACTATGTCCTTTGGAGCCCCATATAACCGAACCACATGCTTCCTGTACCCCAAAGCTAGCTGAATCTTACTCCAAGTATCTTTTATTGGAATAAAGTGAGTTGACTTTGTTAAACTGTCGACGATAACCCAAATCATGTTGTTACCTTGCTGAGTCCTTGGTGTTGATCCTGATATTTTACACTACCGTCAGGCTATAACTCAGCCTCAGCAGTACCGTTCAGGCTAGTTCTACGTAAATGTCTAGGCAAGGAGACATCCTAGAAGACTATATCAGACGGACAAGGCATCATACTGAAAATACTAACCAGGGTATAACTCGGGTCATGCCTTATTATAAGTGAGCACAGTACAACAGTACAACAGGCATTGTCAGGGTACAACAGACACAGTCAGGCTTGCGTACAGATTAGTTTAACCTGACAAGCATTGGTACAAGCCAGGAGAGGTATGCAGGGATAAAGTGGACGACCAACATACAATATGGAGAAGATATTTACCTAGCATGGGATGCTAAGCAAATAAGCACATGTTAAAATAAACTAAGTCATAGTTGGTTCCTATTTTTGTGAAAGACTAAGTCCACATCTTTAGAAGCATGAGGTGAAGATCAAAACCCTAGAAGAATGAGTATAAGGTAGCAACAACTAATAAGGAAAAGTCAACTATATTTAAGGAGTCTCACCTATAAACTAGCAACAACCACCACATCTTAAGGAAGGGGTTGTTTCTCTCCAACGACGACTATAAATAACAAGGGAAGGAGCTCATTCAGGGGACATCTCATACCACTCTCATCTACTCAACCTCAAGGATACACTACAATTATTTGTCAATTACACAGTTGTTCTTATATTACACAAAATACATAGTGAAATCCTCTCCTGGCTTGGTGCCCGTGGTTTTTTCCCATTCAAGGGTTTTTCCACGTATAAATCATTGTGTCATGTCTTCTTTTATTATTCTTTACTTTTAATTTATCTTTTTTTTTTTTACTTTATAATTAACCTTGCAAAGGTACAACTATGATACCATCATAATAGGATGATACTAGTTAACCTCACCATAATCAACCCTGGCCGGAATACCCTGGAATAGCCTGGCCGGAATACCCTAGAATAGCCTGGCCGGATTCCAGGCTGCGTAAAAATCGGTCAAAACAATTGGCGCCCACCGTGGGGCAACTAGTTTATCATTCCTACAAATTATTCACAGTATCTTTCTTCTCGACAACAAGTTTTGAGAGCCTTAAGAAAAATCGATACAAAAATTTCCATAACTCTACACTTCGAACGAACAAAGGTTGAATATAAGAGAAATATTGTCAAGACAAGCTAGAAGCCCTTCCAATAACTTAAGTATAGCATTACTTAAGAGAATGCGGAGTTCAAGTGCAAATTTCCCATTAAAGAAATTCAAAGACAAGTCTTTCTCATATCCAATACAAGTTTCGCAAACTCTAAGCAATATATCTTAAAATTTTGGTACTTTGATCTTACTTCTACATTTAAATTTTAGATTTTGTTAATTCTAATAATTTTATGTTCTTAGGAAATTCAACCTTGAACATCAAAATACATGCCTGGCTGGACAACTTAGCCCTGACCGGAACAGGCTTAAAAGTCAGCCCAGAACAGTAGCAGTGCAGCACACACCAGTCTTATCAGGACATGGAATGCTTACCAACACTATGTAACACAGTAGCCTAGGAACAAATCATAAGGGCTGTTCTAGCAGAATTTTATGCAGGGGAGAAAGTTCTACCAAGAATTATTGTGCACGGCTAATATGATAGGCTGTCCTTCATTCCCTCTCTTGGCTGATGCCTGGTCGTCATCTATTAGCCTGGCTAGAAGGCCTCAGCCAAATGTTTCCAAGCTGCACAAAGTCTGGTCAGAATATAATTTATCCTGGCCCAACAAAGGTGTTCAAATATTTCTACACAAATAAGTCCTTAAAATTTCTATAACATTTAAATATATATGTCATCGCAGTACAAATTCGAAAACAACTATGGATCAATTTTTTTTTTTTTTATTTTAAAATAACCATCCTACATATGATATTCTTAGTCAGTCCTGATACACTAGTGTTATTCAAGCCTGACCTGACTGTTTTTGGAGAGAAAATCAGCCTGACCTGACTGTTTTTGGAGGGAAAAATCAGCCTGACTTGACTGTTTTTGGACAGAAAATCAGCCTGACCTGACTGTTTTGGAAAAATAAATTGGCCTAGCTTGACCGGTCAGTCAGATATGCTTAGATTTATTATCACACTATCTTAATGAATTCTCACATGATTACTCATTCACTTTTTCTTATTATATATCAAGCTTGTCCACCATAGAATTAGAAACTTAGAACCAATAGAATTATTAGTATTAATGGTTGACAAAACATAGATAATGGAAGACATAATCTATCCTAACCAACTAGTCAGCATGGCTGTTATTGAATAATTCATGTGAATCATTTAAAAGCTATTTGTGTTATCCTTGAACGATATTTCAGTCCTGCCAAGTGCAACTCTTTGTACCATGTGGTAAGCTTATAAGTTACAAGGAAACCAAAAGAGGCATAGAAGCCTGTCCTGAACAGATTAAAGCAAACTGGAGCTCCAATCACCAAAGTCAGTCAGGGGTATCCAAAAGCTGGCGCCTGGCAGGAAAGGTCACAGCCCTGGACAGACTCTTATCCAGGCCCTCAGAAACATACAACGCTTTCTATAACCTCCCTAGAAGGAAAACACAATTATTCATGTGGACTCCTGTTCATGAGACGACATTACAAACTATCTCTCTACTCCTCTGTTACTGGCCAAGCCAGGCAAAAGGAAACCACTATCAATTTACTCATTCCTGTGACTCAGACAACCGTCATTACAGTCCCGGTCAGGGAAGATAATGATTAGCAACACCAAGCTCACAATACCAATATAGACAAGCCAAATCCAAGGTAACGATCTCAACAATAAAAGTAATCAAGCCAATAAAAAAATCACCATATTAGACTTAATTACACAGTCAACTGAGTAGGGAAACCCTACCTTATTAGGAATCCGAAATCACAAGCAATCAGCGGAAGCTAGAACTGTTCCTCTGCGAATCCTTCATCTAGAAATAATCACAACCATATCCTATGTCACAAACATACCAAATAACCCCCTTTTCCCAAATTAACAATTCGGGCAAACCCTAAAAGATAACATACTAACTGATTACAAAGCACTAGAGACTTACCAACGAAATCGGGACAAAAGATGGAAGTGTAGACTCACGATCGCATAATTAGCCTTGAAAGTGATTAGGGTGATTAGAGAGATGATGAATGTCGTTAGGTTTTGTAAAAGTGATTGTAAACTGGTAAAACGTAATTTATAATCTCTAATCACCTTAATCAAAACCGCGAAAATTAATCCCGTCAGACCGGATACTCGGTCGAATACCTAGGGTACTCGGCCGAGCATCTCACTACTTGGCCGAGTTCTCCTAGGAATTAGCCTGACTAGAAGACACACGACACCCTACTCGATCGAGTTCCCCCTATTCGGCCGAGTAGACTAGATTCCGAAAACCGAGGTATTACATATAAAAAGTTTCTCTATTTGACACTTTGTAAACAATTTTGTAATTTGTTTTCAATACCAAATCATCATGGATTTGTCACAACATTTATTTTTGATGTTTTAATTTCCTAAATTGTGTTTGCAAGAGGTGGTCGGTGTAAAAGCTGAGGGGATGTTCTTTGCTTTTTGTCGACGGCAGAATAGAGACGAGGTAATATGTTAACCTAGTACCTATGGAGTTTAAATGGGGCCGTAGTTTGTCTTTACACAGATTTTTGATATTATGCAATTATAAGTAGTGTGGAACTATGGACAATTTGGGTTTGTTCTAGACAGCCATTAAGGTGTATCCTTAGGTTCAAGCGGTATCGTTGGTTTGTTTGTTGTATATATTATCCATCAACACTTCTCACAAACAGGCATACAAAAGCCTAAGTATGATAGTGGTTCATTGTAATTGATTGAATTTTTTTATTACATTCAGTCATACAATGTTTATGGTTTATTTTCTGAAAAGTGTAGAGATTGCTACTGCTGTACTTGAGCAGCTGATGCTACATGCTACATGTAATGTTGTCAATTCTACTACATCTGTTGTTATAGGTTCAATTTTCTATCTTTTGCTACAATTAAATGGAGTATGTAGGAATGCCAATTGTTTCTGAGGTTGGTTATCATGTTGCTACGGGTTTACCATTTTTCTGCAAACAGTAATTATTGCGTGCGACGGTCTCACATTGTGAGAGGGTCCCCTAATGTAAACTGATAACTCATTTATTAGCAATAAATGAATAATTTGTTTAAAGAAATGGACAGTCTCACGGTGTGAGCCGTCTTACTCTATAATTTGTGATTACTTGTTAGATGATTCTGACTGGCTCTTTTTTGGCTCTTATCTGCTTGTCCTTAATTTTTAGTATATAGATCTCTTCATTCCCTACCGAGTCAATACTCTATCTGAAGTTATCTTCAAAGTTTTGGATCTATCCCCTTTTTTCCCCATTTGTGTTTCTGTTTGTGTTCATACAAGTGATCAAGTTATTTCACAACTAATCACAACGGTTCATGTCTACCAACCTAAACTGTTATAGAATTTGCGCTTTGTTGTTCTTGTGGCTTCTGAGATAATTCCGCAAAGTAGTCTTTAAACTCTCATGACTTGTCTCTGCAAATGTCACTGCAGTACTAAGCTAGCAGGTTGAGGAGAATACCCCCATTGTATTGTCATTATGCAAAAAATTATCTTTTCCAAGCATGAGAGAGGTATCGTTCTTTTCTATATTCATTTGCATTTAAGTGGGTATTTATATGTGTAGATTATTCTTTTGAATTCTGCTATAGGCTATAAGACAAGTAAAGTAATGGCCGTTTTTTTACTGTTATCAGTTATGATAGTCATGAAAATGCAATTGAAATTATGTACCTATGACCGAGGAATGTTTGGGAAAGAGAGTGAGTGGCGAACTTCAGGGACGAAGTTCATTTTTAAGGAGGGAATATTATAATACCCGGCCTTCATGGGACCCATACTTAGACCTAGGGACACGTGAGGGAGCTCACATGTACTCGGAAGTAAAGGATGACCCTCCTACGAGACCAAGTAAGACCTAAACTAGACCTAGTAGACTTCCAGTGGACCGGGTAGAACCCCTAGTGGACCAAGTGAGTTGGCACTCGGTCGGGTAAGGGTATACTCGACCGAGTGAGTGCCACTCGGTCGAGTGGTGCTGAGCTATACCCGAGAAAGAATATTTCGGGATTTCATTTTATCCCAACCCTATCCCCTTCATTGTTCTCCTTCTTCCTTCTTACACTAAAACCCTCCCCTCTCTCTCTAAAATGCTCACATGCCCTTCTCTTGGCCTTCAAGCTTGGATTAATGGTGGAACACCTCTCCTATTTCCCCATCTACCTTTGTAAGTAGTAATCTCACCTTTTTCTCTTTGTCTTATGAGTAAATTTGAGTTAGGGTTTACTAAGAGAGGTTAATTAGTATTTAGTTACGTAAAATGAGTAATTAGTAACAAATAATGAGGGATTTAATGTTGTAATTTAGTATAGAGTGAATTGTGATAGTTATTACATGATTTATGTAGGATGAGACGACTTTATGAGATGGATACTTGATGATTTCGATTAGCTTGTGGATTATGCTAAAACGTAGTTTATCCTACTCGGTTTCAATATTGTGTATGAATATTTAGGTGTCTTTAATCACTAGTGTATTCATGAGTCGGTTAGTATGTATGAGGGATTGGATTCATGAATTTGGTCATATGTTAAATGTTGTTCTTCCATTAGTCATGTATGGTTGTGATTGTGTTGTGTTGGAGGTCTTTGGTGGTGGTACTTGATTGTTGAGGAGACGTAAGACGGTTGGGAAACCATCTTGCGCTCGGGTCGCCCCTTGAGCTTCCCACTCCAAGGTGGATGTGCACATTAAAGACTTGAGTCACGGAGGGACTCGTGTGGTTGAGGCACGACGTCTGGCAGGGGATGCGGTTGGATTCCGGACCCGGTACGTCTGGGCGTGTCCCGATACCTTTGTGTAAGATGTGGTGTCGTGGGCGTGTCCCTGGCACTAGTGGTTGTGGGTACGTCTGGGCGTATTCGAGTACCGGTATGGTGATTGTATAGTCGAGTCGCTTTCACATGATTATGTCACGTCTACACTTATCGAGTCATGTTTTATGTTTGTGTATTGAAACTGACGTTTGTTGTGTCCGTGTAAATGTCACCTATTTTCGGGGTGGCCTGTGTCGATCCATATGATATTTTCGATCATATGGGGAGCAGTTGTTTACAGGTTAGCTTTGGTTGCTTGCGGGAGACGGGGACGAGCCGTGATGACATCCGAGTAGAGCATAGTTGATTAGATTAGTTAGTAGTCATGAGTTGTATTATTCATTTTGATGAGTAATAATTATATACACATTTATGCCGCCCCTTAGTTGCTTTTGAGACGGTTTTGTGTTATAATATGTTAATTATATGCCGTTTATATTAGAAATGTCGATACTTCCGCCTTTTGGAGTTTTAATGCATATTGGATGCATTTATGGAGCAAAAGAGTAAATGGGGCACCACGGAGTAGGCAAGACGAAAACAAGATGAGAAGATACGAAGATAAGCTGAAGTTGTTGAAGTCACTCGATCGAGTGAGTCAATACTCGATCGAGTATCCTAGTCTGACGCAGTTTTTATGAAACTTTCCTTAAATCAATTTAATTAACTATTATGTAATAGTATATGATGCGTGCATTTTATATATGGTTTTTCCCATATATTTACACGTATTTTTGTGTTATTTATGTGGCAACTAGCTACAAATGCCCCCGAATAGTCCACTTTGGTTTGTCTTGTATTAATTGCAGGAATGAACCGGAAAGGAGCTTAATCAAGCCTAAACCTGTCCCATTTGCATGCATTTTGGAAATGGAAGAATCGGAGCCCGGGAATTGTCACCTAAGGATGCGTGAAGTGGTTTCGGAAGATGTTTTGCGTTCACCCACGAGGATACGTGCTATTATGCTCGATCGACTAGAATTGGTAGTTTAAACTGGTCGATCGAGTAACTTTAATGCTGAAGGCCTTCGATCGAGTACTTTACTTAGCTCGATCGAGATGGGCGTTTATTGAGTTCCTCGATCGAGTACTTGTGTTACTCGATCGAGATGTTTGTCACTTATTGTCCTCGATCGAGTAGTTTATTTCTACTCGATTGAGTGGTTTTGACTTTTACGCAATCTTTTAGCTTATCTTTCGGATATTCTATTTTGTATCTGAGAATAAATAAGGAGGAGGGGAATGACGACACTCTCTCTCTCATCTCTTCTCTTGTCACTTTTACTCTTTAGACCTAAAAAACTCCATTGCTTGGAACTGCTTTGTATTCGGTATTTTCGATCTTGAATTGGTGAATCATTTATTATTGCAATTTTATTCTTGTTTTCATCTCTTTCCTTGATTGCTTTGCTCTTTCTCTTGTTTCTTTAGTAATTAATCACCATGTTTAATTTACTTGATTTGCTTGTTACTATTTCCTCAACATCTATTATGCATAGCTAATCCTCCTATGCTAGGACATAGGGGAGCCATGGTAATTAAGGAGATTAACATTAGGTGATGAAGGTTCGGCTAGAATTAGGTTTGTGTTGTTTATCACTGCATTTAATAGCAATTAGCTTCTTGAGTCGACGCATTTAGCTAGTTGATCTGTTACGCCTTGACCTAGATCGGAAGATTGGAAGGGGTAAGACCTGCAGTGAACAAGAGGACATTCTAATGTGGGCAGAAGCTAAGTTAGTAATGTTTTAGGACGAATAGCGGACCGGAAGGACCTTTTCACTACCCTGAAGACCGAGTTCAAGCTGGCCTTTGACCTTAGATTTGATACCTTGGAGACCATGGTGAACCGACTGTCCTAGTTATTTCTTTTTCTATGATAATTACTTTATTTACTGCTTATTTCTTTATTGTTCTCTCTCTCTCTCTCTCTCTCTCTCTCTCTCTCTCTCTCTCTCTCTCTCTCTCTCTCTCTCTCTCTCTCTCTCTCTCTCTCTTTGTCTCCGTAGTTTAGAATTAATAATCAAACCCCCAAAAAACGGTTACTTAGACAGACTTGGTTTAGCTTACAGAATTCCCATCTCCCTGTGGATACGATACTCGACTGCCTCTACTACATTTTATGGAGACCGGTTGGTTTTATTTTCTATAGGGTTGTGACAACCTCATCAAATTTTGGCGCCGTTGCCGGGGAGACGGTGATATTTTGTTTGCTTTTTATTAAGTTTGTCTCTCGTCTCAAGGAATTCATTCCTTGAGACTGATCTCATATTTTTCTCCAGTGCTATAATTGTTTTGCAGGTAATCCATCCTAGAAAAGCCGCACTGTTATATCTGCTGTTCTTACAACTTCGTTTGCTAAAATGCGTAACATTGCCAGTCACTATGAACCTACTATAGATTCCCTACCCAAAGGTTTCCTGCTTCCTACTACAGATGCTGGGACCTTTGGAATTCATCTATCCTACATGCAATTGGATGAAAGGAATCTTTTCAAAGGAGTAGCTGGTGAAGATCCGTGCAGGCATATGAAGTTGTTTACTGATTACTGCTCCACCATTCCTCTAGTTGATGGGGTGACATAAGACAGGGTTAAGGAAATTCTTTTTCCTTTTTCTTTGACCGATGACGTCCGGGATTGGTTGAGAGATTTGGATAGGGAAGCTGCTGGTGTTATTGACTGGAATTCCCTAGCTTTAGCCTTTTACAGAAGGTACTTCCCACCACAGCGTATGAACGCATTAAGAGGCCAAACCATTACGTTCACACAAATGGTTACTGAAGATTTGAGTGAAGCTTGGACTAGGTTCAAGAAGCAAGTTCGCTCTGTACCCTATCATGGCTTCCAACGATGGTTATTATGCACCCAATTTTATAATGGATTGTATGCCGATCAAAGAGCTATATTGGATGCTGCAGCTAAGGGGAGATTCCAGAAAAATGTTGAAGATAGTAAGGGATGGCATCTTATCGAAGATATGGCCATTCATGTAGCTGAGTATGGGAATCCCAGAGGAGGTAAGCGAGTGTATGAAAGAGATGGTGAAATCACTTGTAGCTGAGGTGGAAATTCTTAATGAAAGGTGTGATAGTTCGGAGATTCCGCAAGTTTCGGGTGATCATGAGCAGGTCCATGCCATAATTGAGCAAGAGATGTTTTGTGGTAGATGTGGCGCGGAAGGACATGATCCAATCACGTGTAGGGCAGAAGTAGAGCGAGTCCATGCTTATCAACAATTTAAGCAAGGAGTTCCGTTCTCTAAACTTTATGAAGATTTAGCCATGCCAAGTATCTCTAGTCCTATTAATTCAATACCGCAGCAAGATGAATCTTGTTCTACAAATATAGAGATAGCGGAGCTAAAATCATTGGTGCTATCTTTGGCACTTCAAGTTCAGAGAAATGCAGAAGAAAATGAGGATTCTATGAAGAAGTTGCAGGATCAATTTACAAAATTTGCATCTGAGCAAATGAACCAAGCAAGTCAATTACCTCCTTACGACCCGATTAATGCAATTAATCTTGTAAGTGGTCTTACCTATGATGGACCAAAAATGCCGGAAAATGCTGATTTATCTGTTAATGAATGTCCGGAAATTGTTTTGGAAGAGCAAATTGACGAAGACGTTGCTGATCCTCGTCAAGGTCCTCAATCGAGTGAGCTGGGTACTCGATCGAGCAGTTCTCCCATTGAAAGCTCTCGATCGAGTGAGAATAGTGCTCGATCGAGAGGCGCCGAAATTGAAGACCTCAATTGAGAGGATGGTGTTCCTCGATCGAGTAGATTCCAGGAGAAAAGTTCTCGATCGAGTTAAAATAGTGCTCGATCGAGTACATATAATAGCGGAGACACTGTTTTGAAGTCTAAACATGCTGCTGGGTCATCTTCCACTGCTGCGAAGATGCCACGTTTAGACAAAGGTAAAGGGAAAGTCGTAGACCCACTTACTATTACCAGAATTCCTTATCCGGGACGTCTGAAAGATGCTAAGGTCGAGCGACAGTACGGTAAGTTTGTGGAAGTGGTCAAGAATCTTCAGGTGACCGTTCCTTTTACCAAGTTAATTACCCAGGTACCATCTTATGCAAAATTTATGAAAGATATCTTGACGCGTAAGAGAGAGCTCAGTGAATTTGAGACTGTTGCCTTTATAGAAGAGTTTAGCAATCTGATTCTTAATAAAGCTCCACCCAAAATGAAAGACCCAGGTAGTTTCTCTATTACCTGTGTAATAGGAAATGAAGTGATAGATAAGGCTCTCTTTGACTTAGGAGTCAGTGTTAGTGTCATGCCTTACTCTGTTTGCAAGAAGCTTAATATGGGCCATCTTAAAATGACCAATATCACCCCCCAGATGTGTGGACAACGGGGGGCCCACGGGGGCGCTTGGGAGGAAGAGAACAAGCGTTTGAATTTTTGTTGGAGTCGCCACCAATTTTTATGGGAAATTGGAACCGTTCGAATACCTCGTGTCATGTCAAGACACAAAGTAGTGACATGAACACTAAGCAATCGTTACCCTTAGCATTCTATGTCTAGAATGACTCTCGTGGATGCCAATGAACACGGATGTTCACAGAGATCTGGAGTAAGGGGTGAGGGTACGTATTAGGAAGCTCTTTTGATCGAACACCTAATCCCGCCCGCCTCGATAGCGGCCTCTACTAATGATTAGGGACATCATCTATACTTGATATATCGTCGATTATATGCATGCAATGCAACATCCAAGTTTTAATTCTAACATGTGAAGATTTAGACTAAGTCGGTGGACAATTAGTTTAGCATACAATTGGGTCAAAGTAGGATTTAATGCTCAATTACATGTGAAGACATACAAATGAATCATACAAATGCGATAAATAATACAACGATAGAAAACTATAATAAAAATACAATAATTACATCGGGTTTCATTGATTTATGTCGAAAATACCTTTAAAACGGATAATTTGAGAAAAGAAAGAATAAACAAATAAACGAACAGGATTTAAGGGTGATAATACGAATAGTAGTTAATTAATACGTAAGTAATAAACTAGGTCAAGGCAGAACGAAAATTCAGAGACAGAACTCAACCTGGAACAGGCGCAGCAGGACTGCGCTCTTTGGAAGAGGCGCAACAGTTGCTGTGTCTGTTCCAAGGGTGAGTTCTGGCTGTGAAGCCGGAACTGCAAATCGTTAATTTGAATCGGTGAATTTAAGGATATATTAATATATTTACTCGGATGGAAGTGATTAATACGTTATTTCCATATGATTGAGGTCATAAAAACGATAAAGCATGGATGAGACGGAATTAAAGACAGATTATTTACATGAATGAACGATTGATTAGTGACATGGGTGAATGAAATAAACTAAACATAACGAATTGATGACAAATTAATGAAGAACATGCGATGAATATGACAATAAACAGATGAAAATATATCAAAAGAGTGAATTACAGAAACCCAATATGAACAAATCGAATTTCTACAACCCGGATTGAATTTAATGACGAAAACCCGCAAATATGAGATTATAAGGGATTTAAGTCGAATTTATGATGGATAAAACATGCTTAATGATGATAATTAATATACATGTGAGATTATAAGCTATTATGTCAAGGAATTAAAGAAAAAGACGAAAACAACAAATAAAGAAGACGAACGAATTACAGAGGACGAAGGAAGAAGAAAGGAAGCAGGAACTGCGGCAGCCTCACGAAGAGGCGCAGCAGTTGCTGCGTCCTTTCTCGACGGCCTGTCTTCTGGAAATCCGCAAAAAAGAGATTTTAAAGCACGGTTTTAGAAATCGGTTTTAAGGAGGTATTTTCGACCTAAACCTTACAATAGTGACGATACAAAAGTAAAGAACAATAAATAAAAGAAGGATTTACACCCTCAGACTTACATGTTTGACGAAACGAGAAGGACTAAGTTATCGATTAGCGATGCTCGACTCGAACTATAATGCAAATACGAAAGTGCCCTCGTAAGAGGAAAACGATTAAGTTAATTAAGTTGATTGATGTGGAGTTGGTCAAATTGGTCGGTCATGCAAATGAGGCTGGTACTCAGAAGGATCCGAGCTTACGTGGTCGAATGTTCAAGCACGTAGACGCCAAAAAGTAAGAACAAAGGTCTAGAATGCAAAGGGAGAAAAGAAGGGCGGACACTCACGTGAGAAATATGAGGAGCGAAGGCCCCTATTTATACTAATCACGTGAAGGAATTAGGGTTTCAGAGAGTCTTTGGAAGTGAATCTCGGAAAGATATGAAAAAGATACGAAAATTACGCAGAAAAGGACCTGGGAAGAGGCGCAGCAGTCACTGCGTCTCTTGGAAGAGGCGCAGCACCTGCTGCGTCTATTCCCATGGGGTTTCCTCCAGCGGAAGAAAGATTTCCGTGTTTGAGTTATAGAGACGGAATAATTCTGTTTTCCTTAATATTTTATGTGAATATTACGGGAAATTGTTTACCAAAGGATAAAGATTGTGAAATATTTATAAAATATGGAATAGAAATATCCGGAACATTCCAGAACATTATGACTCAGGATTTAATGGTTATCAGAAAATGAAGACGGTTTTAGGCCCGACTCCAAATGTACTCTAATTACTGTCAAAACGACCGTATCGGCACGCAGATGACAACTAAGAGGTAGACATTAGTATTTGAGCAATCACTTGACGATAAACTTACAAACTGTCACAAATCGTTCCGCGTAGCAAACATGCGGCCCAATCATCACCGGATGGTTTGCGAGAGGTGCAGAAATAAGGTATCTACAGAGCCCCCACTTTGACTGAGGCTTGGACAAGGCGAAAGTCAAAGTATAGCCATCAGTCAATCAAAGATTACAACCTTGACGACTATGGCGACGCGAGGCGGCTCAAGGGGTCTGAACCAAGGACCTGTCGTCAGGAACATTTTAGAGTCTGTCGACTATCGGGGAGGGTCGTTTAAAGTCCATTAGACTACGTAAGGAGGCTTGCCAGCCATAAGAAGAGGCCATACCTGAGATTTCTTTCTCGAGATGCTTCCGGAGTTGCGTAGGAGCTAAGGGTAAGCGTAGAAGCTAAGGGTAAGACCTAAAAGATATATAGAGGTTGTGCTAGGGTGTGGGACCCTAAAGGAAAGCATCGTCGGGAAGGAGGCCAAATATAAGTTCAACCTAAGGGGTAACCAAAGTTTGGGTGTAGGAACTCTGAGAAAAGGCGATCCTAAAGGAATATGATCCTAAAAGGAAAAGGTGATCCTAAAGGAATATGATCCTAAAAGGTATAAGGTGATACTAAGGAATATGATCCTAAGGGTAGAAGTGTATGAACTCTAGGGAGTTTGGGAACTTAAAAGAAGCTAGGTGTGCAAACCTGGGTATATGAACCTAAATGGGCGGCTGGTATGGGAACCTAAAGGCTTGTGAACCTAAGAGGAATCGGGATCCTAAGGTTAAGTTTAGGAACTTACTGGGTTACTAATTCTTGTTTTAAACGCGTGCGTTTAAGCTTTCTGAGGTATGAAAACTCCAAAAGGATTTATGAGTTTATGAACCTAAGGACGTTGATGCGGGAGCTTAAAGGTTTATGAACCTAAAAGAAGCCATTTTGGTATCTAAGAATCTAGGGGTCACAGGGATTCTGAAGAAACTTCTTAACACTTCCGAAGGCTAACTCTGAAGGCTATCTCTCACTAAAGGAAAGGCTGAAGGACAACTCTCTCTAAAGGACTGAAAGGGGACTTAACTGAAAAGGAGTTATCTGAAGGTTACTGAAAGGATTATCCTGAAGTGTCTGAAGAAATAAAGGATTATCTAAAGGGAGGAAGGCTCAAGGAAGGATTATCCCAAAGGTTATCTAAAGGGTTGTCTGAAGGATTAAGGCAAGTTTCTGAAAGATATGAAGGGTTTATCCTGAAAAGGGTTACCTAAAAGATATGAAGGTTTATCCTGAAAAGGGTTACCTAAAGATATGAAGGATCACCTGGGGGTATCTTCCTGTCTCTATCGTCAAGCAAACTCTCGTTGGGTGATAAAAACGATAATTTTGGGGAATCTGCATGTTTCTGTCCTCAAGCAAACTCTCGTTGGGTGATTACTCTAGGGAATCTGCATGTTTCTGTTCTCAAGCAAACTCTCGTTGAGGAATAAATCTTGGGAACTGATCTCCATGTCTCGAAAGGGAATGTCTGTCCGTGTACTCTCGTTGGGGGAACAGAATAGAGGTGTGTCGAAACATCTGTCAAAGAGTATTCGTTCGTTGTGACAAGCGAGGTCTTGATAAAGTACTGCTTCTAATACGTACCTGCATGGTTAGTAGCCACACAAGAATGCAATCTAATATATGCACGTAAGCAATTATCACATGGACCTCGAATAAGGAAATACATAGGTTTTGCAAAAGTTGTCTCTTTTTTAAAAGTCGTTTAAAACTTGTTCAAAGAAATTTGTCGTTTGTAATGCGTTATGCATATTCAATGGGCTTTAGACATAGGACTTGACATGACACAGACCTACTAGGACGCAACGCGAAATGTAGACTTAGGTGTGACTAACGCGACACTAACTTAGATTTGACGCGACACAGGGATGACTTTGACAGACTTTGTTTAAGTATGCGTAACCCCTAGCCAAGTGTGGGTGATAATGCGTATCGGTACCAAAGGTAGAAGAATTGCAAGAATGATGATGGCATATAAAGGCAAGGCATGAGCCATGGATCAGCTGTCTACTGGCACAACTTTCACCACTGTTTGCTGTAAAAGAGACCCCTCTTGAGGCACGATGACTTGGAGAATTGATCTAAGATCTTTGTCATTGTCTGGACAGAGTACTAGCTAAACTTAGAGGAATAAAGGAAGGGTGGCGTCTTGGAAGAGAACCCCCCAGGATGAGAAGATGACTCTGTACTTTTGGTAAAAGAGACTGGGCGACAATAAGGAGCCCCCAGTATAGAGGTGTTGGTTGTGGAATGGATGTTAATTGAGGTTGGAAGGTTGAAATAGAGGTTGAAAGTTGATGGTTGAGGTGGTTGATAATTGAGATTGAAATTTGGAAGTGGGGATGGTTGCGTCCCTGAGGACTGCCTACGTATTCACGTGAAGTGAAATCAAACCAGATCGTAGTTCTGAGGTTTGGTTAATTTTGTTTGGGTGTTGTGGTTGCATCCTTCTTGTGTAAGAAAGGACTGCCTACGTATCCACCTGAAAAGGTGAAATCAAACCATGCTCGTAGTTCAAGTGTGTGCCTAAGCTTATGTTGTTAGGACCTTAAAGTGCAGGGGTCACAAGGGTAAGGAGAGTATATTCCTTTGGTGACTCGAAGTATCGATTTGAGATAACTCCCTCTGATCATAGACCAAAGAGGTATAACTAATTTGTAAAAATTTCCTTGTTATGTGAGCACACTTAGTGGACCCTACAGATGATATGGGTTCGTCCCGTCCTAGGTAGCAAAGTATTTGAAGACTCCGTGTTTGGGTCAAGGTGAAACTGGATTGGATATTTGGAATGTAGAGCTTGGACATAAGAGGCTTTGATGAATAAAACTCTGGAGCTTTGATTTTGTGGAGTTAAGGCTTTATGGGGTTATGGCTTGTAATGTGGCTTGAAAATGGAGTCTCTTGGCTTGATGTAGCCTGAGCACATAAAGGTAGGTTAAAATGACGTGGGTTCAAGTTTCCATGTCTTGGCCCTAAAGGATGGGTATATTTGACAAGCTTGAGAGGATTCTCAAAATTCCTAACTATCTCCCTGTAACGGTCTCGAGAAGGACTTAAGGTGTGATGTGTGAAAGGCTAAATGAGGGTCCTAGCAGACCATCGACATTGATGTCTTGATTCTATATAGACTTCCAGCATTGTTTTGTCTAGCCTTGTTCTTGATTCAGATTCACATTCTTTTTCTAGAATATATCTCGGCTTTTTGCTCTAATTTTTTTGATTGAGGCCTTTTGAAGATAGTTTTGGCTTTGGATATTAACATGATTGATTGAACATGTTCTTTTGACTCTTTTGTGTTGGATTATAGGTATAATTGTGGCCTTGGATATTGACCTCAGTTTCTCTTGATTGAGCCTTTGTCTTTGATCATGGCTCGTATCGTCTTGGATGGACTTGGGTCAGACTAGCACCTTTAGTGTGAAACGGGTTGGTCTTTTAGTAACACGGGTTGTTTATTGTGGGGAATGGGCTTGCCTTCCGTCATGGATTGTCAACAAGGGAGACGGTCTGGATTCGTCCTTGAATCTCTTGAGATATGCTCGTCCTAGACTAGGGTTATATTGTGGTTCCTATTGCCAGACATGGAATAGGTAAGAAAAGAACACGGAGTTTCGGGTCCTCTACAACTTTGAACGGAACATCATATAAGTGCACTCACATTGACTGTCATGTGTTTTTGTTGTCATTTTAAAAAATGTCTCAAACCAATTCTTGTTATCACAGGAAAAGGGTAGAGGAAGAGATATGATAGAATATGTGGATTGAAAAGTGTGCTTTTATTGAAATGGATAATAAATGTATTTAACATAGATATGAGAAGACACGTGACTCATGGGACAGCCCCCAGGTTGTCACTAGCAATGAAAATAGAGAAAGATACTAGAACAATTATGAGATAGAAAGCCTAAGACTCGGACTCGGACTCGGACTTTGACGCGATCCCAGACCTAGACTCGTAATCATCGGCCCATGCTTGAGCATTTTCCCTTTCAACATTTGACTTCGACATCCGGCTTTGAGCATTCACCCATTTGAGCACCTCGTCCTCATCATTGGGAACACTGAAAGGATAATAGTCAAGAAAAGTTTCCTGATAAGTTGTATATCCATGAGGATCGCATAAGCTACCTTGTGGGTTAAAGGTTGAGAGGGACAACCTCCCGCTTTCGATCATATCCTGAATGACGTTTTTTAATTTGTAACATTTCTCTGTATCATGCCCTTTGCCTCTATGGTATTTGCAGTAGGCATTCTCATCCCAGAATTTGGATTTCTTATCTGGGTTAGGCGTAGGTCCTATAGGCTTCAACATTCGTTGTTCCATGAGTCTCTGAAAGGCATCGGCGTATCTAATACCAATGTTGGTAAATTTCCTAGGAGGTGTGCCCTTATTTTCGGAAGCCTTTGTAAATGACCCCGAAGGCTCCATGAGGTTGCCTTTGTTGATTTTGATTCTTGGATGAGAAGAACTAGGAATAGATTGTCCATTTGTTGCTTTCTCCTTAAGATTGTCAAGCTGAGGGTTTGTCTGGACACTTTTCATCTTGAGAGGTCAGGCATCAAGCTTCTTACTCATTTCAGCAAACTGTTTCTCCATGTTGGAAAGTCGGAAGTTTAGATTATGAATGGCTCCTTCTATTTTGGAGAATTTATTGTTGAAGGTAATGAAAAGCATGAGCATTCCATTTTGGATATCTTCATCTTCGAGGACATTGATTTCTTTATCATCATGATGATTAAGGAGATGAGAACAGTCTAGAGATGATTCTTCGTCATGTTTAATGATATTAGACCCAATAGGGTCGATTTTCTTAGATTGCGCGACAGAAGGTGGCTTAGGAAGCTTGCCTTCTTCGATCATATCTTGGATGGTGTGTTTCAAGAGAAAACACTCTTCAATATCATGGCCTCTACCTTGGTGATATAAGCAGTATTTGTTGCCCTTCCAGAGGTTCACCTGTTTCTCTAAAGGTGGATCCGGAGTTGGCCCTATTGGATGTAGCTTGCCTTGGGCAAAGAGTCTCTTCAAAGCATCGGCATAAGACATGCCTAAATTGGTAAGCACCCTTTGATGCCTTCCGGGTTTCCTTTCAGTTGTTTTCGGCTTTCTAGGACGATGGTTATTGCAAAAGGTAAGCTTTGGATGACCTAGACTAGAGGTTTCCCTAGTTGGCATGTTCTTTTCCACCATTCCATTTTCAAGGGTGAGGACGCGAATGCTCAAATTTTCCACTGTAGCTTGAACTCCTAGGACCATGGCATAAACATCTTGGAGAGACACGGTGATGGTGGCTTGATCTCTTTTGACTTTGCTTTGACGACGAACTTGCTCGGATTCCTACTCGGCAGAAATGACGCGCATTACAACTCGATTCGACATGGGATCACACATACTAAGGCAACAAACAAAGGAAGGGACAAGATGACAAATCTAGACTTGACTTGTGAATTCGTGAAATGTCGTGAGCGACTTCTCATGTTTGAATTCACGGTGCTTGACTATAATTTTAGACTCGAGTGTTAACTTTGACGAAGTGATCCTTATATGCTTGACCTTAGTGACGGGATTGATGACACATGTTAATTCTAATTTGTGTTGTTTAAGACAGACTTGACTCGAGTTTCGGGTATGTGTGTCCCGAACGTGTCACTAGGGGAATTCAAGAAACGGATTTTGGAATGACTTGATGTGTTAGCCTCGAGTGCGTGAGTCGAGGTGTGGAAATTTTTAGATCCTAATTGAGTTGGGGTAGGGAGTCCAAAATGACGGCGTGATGCCTTAGGACTTGACTTGAATTTTGAAAAAGACCCAAAATGTAAAGGAAGATGAGTTTATGACTCGACAGAGTTCCGACTAGGACATAGTTGGTTTGAACTTTGACTCTAACTTAGCCCAATTGAATTTACATATTCGCATTTACATGGATTGAAAATCCTTTGATTTAAAAAAAGTTTTTGGTTTTTTGTTTTTGTTTTTTTTTTTTCGGACTTTGTTTTTTTGTTTTTTTTGTTTGACTTTTTTGTTTTTACACGGATTTTGAAATGAGTTTGAGGCCCGAAGTTTGACTCGATATTTGGACAGAGTTTCGGCTTTGTTTTGTGCTCTTTTGAAAATGTTTATATTTTGAAAATGATTTTTGATTTTACAAAATTTCGTCATGGTTTCGTTTACAAAATGGTGATCACATATGATACAAACATATATACAGACATTATAACGGTATGCTAAGTGCATTAAGAAGGGTTTTGGTTTAAAGGGTGGGTTGCCATACCGAACCATCAAACCCGAAGTCTGTGGAGAGGCTCGTACCAAACAAGAGTAAGGCCGATTCCTAGTCCATTCCCTCAAGAAGTGAAGGCCCTTGATACAAACAAGAGTAAGCATCATGGTATGGATGACGTCAATCGCTATCCATCCTTAGGCCCCAATAATAATTAGGACCGTTTAGACGGGACGATAGGTCGAATGGGTTGGGTTGGGCCTAGGAAGGCCGAATGAAACGGTCTAGGAAGACCGAGTTATGAAAACCGACAATTGTCTTGTATAAACTATTCCCTAACCTTGTTCAAGTTTCACCCTTGGCTACACGTAAGTGTATTATCCCCAGCGGAGTCGCCAAACTGTGGACAGTGGGGGGGCCCACGAGGGCGCTTGGGAGGAAGAGAACAAGCGTTTGCCTTTTTGTTGGAGTCGCCACCAATTTTTATGGGAAATTGGAACCGTTCGAATACCTCGTGTCATGTCAAGACACAAAGTAGTGATATGAACACTAAGCAATCGTTACCCTTAGCATTCTATGTCTAGAATGACTCTCGTGGATGCCAATGAACACGGATGTTCACAGAGATCTGGAGTAAGGGGTGAGGGTACGTATTAGGAAGCTCTTTTGATCGAACACCTAATCCCGCCCGCCTCGATAGCGGCCTCTACTAATGATTAGGGACATCATCTATACTTGATATATCGTCGATTATATGCATGCAATGCAACATCCAAGTTTTAATCCTAACATGTGAAGATTTAGACTAAGTCGGTGGACAATTAGTTTAGCATACAATTGGGTCAAAGTAGGATTTAATGCTCAATTACATGTGAAGACATACAAATGAATCATACAAATGCGATAAATAATACAACGATAGAAAACTATAATAAAAATACAATAACTACATCGGGTTTCATTGATTTATGTCGAAAATACCTTTAAAACGGATAATTTGAGAAAAGAAAGAATAAACAAATAAACGAACAGGATTTAAGGGTTATAATACGAATAGTAGTTAATAAATACGTAAGTAATAAACTAGGTCAAGGCAGAACGGAAGTTCAGAGACAGAACTCAACCTGGAACAGGCGCAGCAGGACTGAGCCCTTTGGAAGAGGCGCATCAGTTGCTGCGTCTGTTCCAAGGGTGAGTTCTGGCTGTGAAGCCGGAACTGCAAATCGTTAATTTGAATCGGTGAATTTAAGGATATATTAATATATTTACTCGGATGGAAGTGATTAACACGTTATTTACATATGATTGAGGTCATAAAAACGATAAAGCATGGATGAGACGGAATTAAAGACAAATTATTTACATGAATGAACGATTGATTAGTGACATGGGTGAATGAAATAAACTAAACATGACGAATTGATGACAAACTAATGACGAACATGCGATAAATATGACAATAAACAGATGAAAATATATCAAAAGAGTGAATTACAGAAACCCAATATGAACAAATCGAATTTCTACAACCCGGATTGAATTTAATGACGAAAACCCGCAAATATGAGATTATAAGGGATTTAAGTCGAATTTATGATGGATAAAACATGCTTAATGATGATAATTAATATACATGTGAGATTATAAGCTATTATGTCAAGGAATTAAAGAACAAGACGAAAAAAACAAATAAAGAAGACGAACGAATTACAGAGGACGAAGGAAGAAGAAAGGAAGCAGGAACTGCGGCAGCTTCATGAAGAGGCGCAACAGTTGCTGCGTCCTTTCTCGACGGTCTGTCTTCTGGAAATCCGCAAAAAAGAGATTTTAAAGCACGGTTTTAGAAATCGGTTTTAAGGAGGTATTTTCGACATAAACCTTACAATAGTGACGATACAAAAGTAAAGAACAATAAATAAAAGAAGGATTTACACCCTCAGACTTACATGTTTGATGAAACGAGAAGGACTAAGTTATCGATTAGCGATGCTCGACTCGAACTATAATGCAAATACGAAAGTGCCCTCGTAAGAGGAAAACGATTAAGTTAATTAAGTTGATTGATGTGGAGTTGGTCAAATTGGTCGGTCATGCAAACGAGGCTGGTACTCAGAAGGATCCGAGCTTACGTGGTCGAATGTTCAAGCACGTAGACGCCAAAAAGTAAGAACAAAGGTCTAGAATGCAAAGGGAGAAAAGAAGGGCGGACACTCGCGTGAGAAATATGAGGAGCGAAGGCTCCTATTTATACTAATCACGTGAAGGAATTAGGGTTTCGGAGAGTCTTTGGAAGTGAATCTCGGAAAGATATGAAAAAGATACGAAAATTACGCAGAAAAGGACCTGGGAAGAGGCGCAGCAGTCACTGCGTCTCTTGGAAGAGGCGCAACACCTGCTGCGTCTATTCCCAAGGGGTTTCCTCCTGCGGAAGAAAGATTTCCGTGTTTGAGTTATAGAAGGACGGAATAATTCGGTTTTCCTTAATATCTTATGTGAATATTACAGGAAATTGTTTACCAAAGGATAAAGATTGTGAAATATTTATAAAATATGGAATAGAAATATCCTAACATTCCGAACATTCTGACTCGGATTTAATGGTTATCAGAAAATGAAGACGGTTTTAGGCCCGGACTCCAAATGTACTCTAATTACTGTCAAAACGACCGTATCGGCACGCAGATGACAACTAAGAGGTAGACATTAGTATTTGAGCAATCACTTGACGATAAACTTATGAACTGTCACAAATCGTTCCGCGTAGCAAACATGCGGCCCAATCATCACCGGGTGGTTTGCGAGAGGTGTAGAAATGAGGTATCTACAAGATGGCTTATAGATCGGTTAGACGACCGTTAGGTATCCTAGAAGACGTGCCTATCAAGGTAGGCAAGTTCTTTATACCAGTAGATTTTGTTGTCTTAGACATAGCTGAGGATACCCGGACCCCGATCATATTGGGAAGACCATTCTTGTGTACAACTGGGCTATTATAGATGTCAAACAAGGGCGTTTGACTCTTGCAGTGGGGGATGACGTTATCACTTTCAGTTTACCTGGTACACTTGCTAGACAAATGATAGAGGATACTTGCTATTCAGTTGATATCGTTGATGAGGATCCACTGGAAGCTTTGATGTTGTTAGATGAGTGTGCACATAACCCGGAAAACAATGACGCTGTGTTGGATCTGCTTGAAGCTGCGATAGATGAGCATGAACTCACCAACGCTGAAGGAGAGAGGGTAGAACAACTGGTAAACACTTTTTGCGCAATTGAGGTAAAGGTACCCGAGCGTAAGCCTCTTCCTTCTCATCTTAAAAATGCATTTTTAGATGATACTGAGCAGTATCGAGTCATTGTTAGTGCTAAGCTTGATGATACGCAGCTGACCACTCTGTTAGTTGTTCTTAAAAAAACCAAGAAAGCGATGGGTTATTCGTTGGATGATATTCAGGGCATCAGTCCTGATATTTGTTGTTTAGGTCTTTTTTACCTAAGTCGATTTAGGGTCAATGTAGTCTATATTCGTTGGTCGATTGTATGATGATTTATATGTCAATAAGTAAACGGGAAATAAAGTGCGTAATGTAAATTGACACGTAAGATTTTGGTGACGCGGAAAACCCAATGTGGGAACAACCGCGGGAGGGACGGTACCCTGCCAAGTATTGCACTATATGAATTGGAGGATGATTACAATTGTGGCACGTAGCTAATCCTGCTGGCCCTAGGTGGCAGGCCTGCAAGATCCAGAATGAGCGTATATTATTTGCTGAGATGTGATCTTGAGTGTTGATGTATAAATGCGGGTGTTGAATGAATGAATCTCCTTCTTGATTTTCTTCTTCTGCTATTTATAGGGTAAGAACCCTAGATATGTCCTACCTTGAATATGGAAAGGGAATATTATTTCCATAAGGACTCTTTCCAAATCCGGACTCCCTTACCAATTCTCCTTGATCTCCCTAGCTTCTCCCTGACATCTCCCTCATGCTTCTTTCCATAATGCGGACGTCTCTTCTGTTGGGCTCTTGATCCTTCTCAAGCCCGTTTCCCCTTTTCTCGACCGCTGGCTCCCTTCTTCCTCATCACTTCTTTTATTTTATCAAGTGGGCCTTTTCTAAAGTGCTATTTTTAGCCCAAACAGTTTGCCCCAAATTTCTTGCGAAGTACGCTTTCAAGTATCGAGCAAGGAATTTACGTAACCAAATATTTAAAACCCTACGCCGTCTTTTACTTCTTCCCATGCAACCTATCACTTCCAAATTACCCTATTCCTCTTTCTCCGCACCCAACTCCCTCTCTCTTCTTTATAACCCCAACGTCTCTCTCCCACTTTCATTAATCACTCAAATCATTTCAAAAAACTCTCCTCTTAAACCCTCAATCTTCTTCCCTTTAATCTTCATCAGCTTCACTGTTCCCTCTCCCGTGTTCATCATCAGGTAATCCATCTTCTTTCTTTCTTTCTTTTAATCATCATTTCCTCTCTCCATTATGGGCAAAACCCGACAATCTTCGTCAACCCCAACACCCTCCGACCATAATCTTGACCCCACTTTCCCTTCTCGGGGACTCTTTAGACACCCATACGATTGCGATTCCGCCCTAACTCCGGCCGACATTCCTAGGATCAAAAGTCTGCTTGGTCTTGGTGACGGGGTGGATATCGCCATCCCTGAACCGGGACAGAAAGCTGACGCCCTCCGTCCGGGGTGGGTTTGTTTCTATTTGTACCCATTCAAATATGGCCTCCGTTTTCCTTTCCCTAAACTCGTGCAAGATTTTATCTTCACCAATAATTTCGCCATAGCATAAATTTTTGCTGCCATATGGAGAGTCCTTCTCTATTCTCTGGCCTCTGGTCAGAGTACTGGTAAATCTATCACTCTGGGCGATCTGGCCCATATGTATAGCATCAGATCCCTGGGCAGGGGTCAGTTCTCATTCCGGGGCCATGGAGAGGTTCCCTTCAAACATGCGTCATAGTCCCGTGATGAGAAATGGTTTGAGGACTTCTTCTATGTGAGGAAGGACTCCATCCAGCCTCCTGCTGATTATATTTTCGAGAAGTGGGCTCTGACTTCGAGTAAGTAGCCTCCCTGTCGCCTGAATTATTTTATCTTGCTGCTTACTAGCTTACTTCATCGTCTTCGTACAGGCCCCTGCGACCTTACCCGCATTGGTGCCAAGGTCCCGCCATGCGGTCGTTCAGTATTTCGAGTCCGAAAGAAAGTTTCCAGACACTGCTTCCAGGTTTTTCACCTGCTTCTTCCTCCAATCCTCCTCAATCAGCCCACAGCATGTCTTCTGGTAAGGTTTCTGTAACCACTCCTGTTTGCGTGCCATCGCTGCTGATGTCTAAAGCATTCTGCCGTTTGAGACTGTGTATGCTTGCAGGTTCAAAAGTCGATCAACTGGAACTCATCCTCCAAAGTGCTAAAAGAAAGAGACCTCCTGCCAGCCCTGATGTGGCTTCTGCCTCCAAGAGGAGTGCTCCTGCCGCCTCTTTTCAGACTCCTCCTGCAGTTTCTAGTTCTGCCGCTCGCGTGCCCCTGGAGGTTGATCCGTTATCTCGCCATCCGCCTACTCCTCCTGCCAGTCCCCGTGCTTCTACTAGTGGAGGCATCATTGCTCATTTTCCAGAAGGCTTTGGGAATGTGGACAAGGTGCCCTACTGGCCGGAGATTGACCAGCTGCTCTTTCCTCCTGTTGAGGAAACGTTTTCGGAGTTCTCCCCAGAGGAGATGGCTGAAAATGATGTGCACAACGCTTTCATGGTAAGTATTCTTCATTTTCTACCTATCTGTCTGTCTGTTTCTTGCTTAAATTCTGCCTCTCAACCCTTTTGCTGACTTCTGATTATTTATGCCCCAGACTCTTCAGTCTGCACTCTACAACAGGAAGATGATCAATATAGTGCGGACCACCGTCGTGCTACCGCGCAAGAACCAGGAAATGAAGGAAACTGTGCGGATCCGCACAACAGGCGGGTTGATCGAAGGAGCGTGTGGTGGAGTCAAGACTGAGCTTGCTGTCACCAAGAAGAAGTTGAAGGAGGGAGCTGATCAGCTGGCTTGAATCCAGGCGGTGTGCAACACTTTTTCTGACTCTCTGAAGCAGTCTGAGGAGAAGATCACTGAGCTGATCTCCCTGGCCACCAACGTTGTTGCATATGCCACCTGGCGGGGAAAGATCAGTGGAATGCGTGTTTGCACTCGAGGAGGCTCCCACCAAAGAAAGCTATAGAGGAAGAGGAGAGGCACTGGAGATGCTCTACCCCACCCAACCCGATTTGAGCGTGCGATGCCCGAGGTTGGTGAGGTGAATTCTCCCTGCGCCGGCCGAGCAGTGCAGCCGGGGGTGATCTTTGGAATGTCCCGGAGATGTCTTGTGAGCTCGGGAGCTATGGCGGGCCGAGGATGTGCAAGGCGATGCAAAGACTAAATGAGTGGTCGGCAGGAGGAGGTACTGGGTGGAGGTCATTAATGTGACCGATAATTAAGTTTTTATGTTTTGATAAACTTTTTTGGCAGTCTGGCCCAGAGGTGGGAGACTTTGTAAGTTTTTTAAACTTGTTTTGTGTTTTTACTTCGCCATGGTGGCGGTTTGAACTTGGGGCCGTATCTTGGCCATATTTTGAATGCCCCTTGTCATAGTTTGGCAAGGTTTTTACATATTGTGTACTTGTTTGTTTATTCTCCCTGTTTTAGGAAGTTTATGCCGTGTCAGCCTGCTTGACTGATTTAGGCGAGTCCTGTCATCCCGAAAAGGCTAACGTTCGACTCACTAGGCTGCCGTGTCACCGATGGCCGATTTAGACGTATGCCGCAATGTAAGGAGGAGTGGCCGTGTCAACCCAGTGGGGTCGATTTAGACCACAAAGGTCGACTGAAAAGACCGATCCGGACCAAGCTAGTCGCTAGTGTCACCCGGCTGGCTGATTTAGGTGTATGCTGCAGGTTTGTGGACTACTTAACCTTGTTCATGACGCAAGGTGTGTTCGTCTCGTTTATGCCAGCAGGTGGCGTCATTGAGGCAAGTTTATCGTCATTCTAGGACCGGATGGAGACGCTGCAGATTCTCGGTAGCGCGATATCCCTACGTTCCATGTTCGTTTTTGCATGCATCTTTGTCAGGGCCCCGATTAAGTGCGATTAGTGCGAGCTACGTCCGTGGGGGTGGTATCGGGGTAGCCGGATAAGCGTATTCACCGTCGGCCAGGCTCCTTTCGTATGTTCCACAAATCACTTTGGTGAGGGTGCTCCTTGTGGAGAAAATAGGTTAGGCATGTTGGAGTGCCGTGTGCCTTGTCACCCCGCGTTGGCGGTTGACAGATCTGCTAGATATCCTTTCAAAGTACCATAGATACCGAGAATTCAAAGTGATGTACTTAGAGAAGCCTCGAAAATAAGAAAATCTATCGAATGATGTGAAGTACTGTCACCATCTCATGGGGTACCGAGCAATTGTGGTCCCGGGACGCCGCTGCACCACACCATCCAATAGTAGTTTAAAGTTTTAAAACAATTAAAGACACCGAAAATAAGAGTGAAACGGCGGTGTGCCTACTACCGAATTTTTATTTTATCTTTAAAAATGATTTGGCTTCTCATAGTACATTATTCTGAAAGCTAGAGTCTACTTATTATCAAAAGTAATATCTCTTCAGGTGAAGTATGTTCCATGGGCGTTGTATGATTTGACCGTCCATAGTCATCAGTCTGTATGCACCATGGCCAACAACTCCTTCTACCTGGTATGGTCCTTCCCATTTGTAGGCGAATTTGCCTGCTTTTCGATTCTTGGTGTTATGGAACACCTCTCGGAGGACTAGGTCTCCTACCTCCAGGAGCCTGACCTTTACATTCTTGTTGTAACTCCTGGCCACAGACTGTTTGTAGGCAGCCAGACGGATTTTTGCGCTTGCTCGCAGCTCGTCAACTGTGTCCAGGCTTCTGGCCATCTCTGCATTGTTCAGTTCCCTCGTCATATTTTCATACCTGTGAGTGGGAACTACAACTTCTGATGGAATGACCGCTTCTGCGCCAAACACCAGGCTGAAGGGTGTTTGACCTGTTGCTATCTTTGGCGTCGTTCTATCTGACCATAACACTAGTGGCAATTCATCTGCCCACTTTCCTCCTAACTTCTGTAGCCTCCTTCTTAGATTGTCCATAATGATTTTATTGCTGGATTCAGCTTGTCCATTGGACTTTGGAGTCCTGGGTGCTGACTTTTTTAAGGTGATATTCCACCCGCACAAGATCCTTCGAAGATCGTTTGAGATGAATTGTGAGCCATTGTCACATATGATTTCTGATGGGATACCAAATCTGCAGACGATGTTTCGTTTTATGAATGAGATGACCTGTTTGTCCTTTACTTCCGTGAATGCTTCTGCCTCTATCCACTTAGAGAAGTAATCTGTCATTGCTAGCATCCAGGTCCTGTTTCCTGTGGCCCGTGGTAGGGGGCCTACTATGTCCATGCCCCATGCCATGAATGGCCAGGGAGAAATAATAGGGTGCGAGGGTTCTCACTGGCCGGTGAATCATTGGTCTTGGCCGAGCGGCGGGCGTCACATTTTCGTGCGTACTCTGCTGCATCTGCCTTCATTGTAGGCCAATAGTATCCCTGTCTGAGGGCTTTATTTTCCAGACTCCTGCCCCCTACATGATTTCCACACTCGCCACTTTGGAGAGCATGCAACACAGTCTGTGCTTCTTCCTTGCCCAGGCATCGTAGGTAGGGGCCTGCTAGTGATTTTCTGTATAATGTATCATTAATGAGTATGAACCTGGAAGCCTTTATTTTAAAAGCCCTCACTTCCTTCTTATCGTCTGGTAGCTTGTTATGGTGCAACCAGTCTAGGTAAAGTGTGCGCCAGTCATCTGCTGGGTTGGCTACTTGGTCAGGCGCCTGCCTGTTTGACCGAGAGCTCTCACCTTCCTCTGTAACTGCTTGGATTTCCTTTTTGCTTTGTGGATCCTCCAGTTCACCTCTGTCTATTTCGTCTGCCTTCTGTATAGAAGGTTCCAGCATATGTGCTATTGGAATGCTGGATAGCTCTGTTGGTTTAAATGTTGCCCCCAGGGTTGCTAGGGCGTCTGCTTCCACGTTCTGGTCTCTGGGAACCTGTTTAAGCTTGCAAGTTTCGAATTTTTGTTTCAATTCCTTTGCTACTTTCAGGTATGCAATCATCTTCGAATCTCTGGCTATAAACTCGTCATTCACGTGGTTGACTATTAGCAAAGAGTCACTGGATATGAGCAGGTGTCTGACCCCTAGCTCCAGAGCTAGCTTCATTCCCAATATCAAGGCTTCGTATTCCGTTTCATTGTTGGTTGCCTTGAATTCACATCTTACGACTTGTGCTATCGATCTCCCCGTGGCGATCGCAGATTAACCCTACACCCCCCCTTTGGTCGGAGGCTCCGTCGATATGCATCCGCGCCGTCTCGCGCTTTTTCTAGAGTGAGGATTTACGTATCTGTCGATTCGGATGGTCAGGGCTGAAGTCGACACAAAATCGGCCGTGCTTGTGATTTGATTCTTTGTCCTGGGGTCGTACTGGATGTCGTATCCACTGAGGTGTACAGACCATTTAGACATTCTTCCTGATAGTTCAGGCTTCCTCATGATAGCTTTTAGCGGGTAGTTTGTCACAACATGTATGATGTGTGACTCAAAATAGGGACGCAGTTTGCGAGATGCTACTACCAATGCTAGTACTAATTTTTCAAGGGATGTGTACCTGGTCTCTGCCAAAACAGAGACTTGCTGACGTAGTACACTGGCTTCTGCTCCTTTTCTTGCTCTCTGACCAGAACAGCACTCACTGCTACTTCCGTGACGGCTAGGTATAGGAATAATGGTTCTCCTGGCTTTGGTTTTGACAGCAGTGGCGGGCTGCTGAGATAGTGCTTCAGGTCTCTGAAGGCTTGCTCGTGTTCTGGGGTCCATTCAAACTTCTGACTCTTCCTTAGTACGTCGTAAAATAGCCTGCACTTGTCCAAGACCTTGAAATAAACTCCGTTCGAGTAATGCTACCTTCCCGCTAGCCTTTGAACATCTTTAGGCTTCTCCGGTGACTCAAATTGTGTAAGACGACTTTGATCCGCTTCGATCTTGGCTTCTATCCCTCTTTGAGTCACGATATAGCCCAAGAACTTGCCGAAGATACCCCAAGGTGCATTTAGATGGGTTTAGTTTCATCTTGTATTCCCCGAGGGTCTTGAACATTTCGCTAGATGCCGCATATGATCTTTAGCTTTTTCTGACTTCACCACCATGTCATCAATGTACACCTCCATGGTTCTTCCTATTTGTTCTTTGAACATGCGGTTAACCAGCCTTTGATATGTGGAGCCTGCGTTCTTCAGGCCGAATGGCATGACGTTGTAGCAATATATTCCTCTTTCGGACATAAATGTTGTTTTCTCTTGATCTGCAGGATCCATCTTGATTTGATTGTACCCACTCCATGCGTCCAGAAATGTTAGCATCTCATGTCCCGCTGTTGCATCTACCATTGCATCAATATGAGGTAGCGGGAATGGATCTTTGGGACACACTTTGTTGAAATCAGTGAAGTCCACACATACTCTCCACTTCCCATTCTTTTTAGGCACCACCACTACATTAGACAACCATTCTGGTATTTCACTTCTTTTATCTTCTTTCTTTGCCCGCCAAACAGTCAATGTCTACTTCCCGGTTGATTACCTTATTTCTCTCTCGCCGCAAACTTTCTCCTTCTCTGTTGGATGGGTTTACACTTTGGGTCCACGCTAAGCTTGTGTGTTATGATGGATGGATCTATGCCTACCATATCATCGTGTGACCATGCAAAGCAATCCATGTTATCTTGTAAGAATTTGACTAGTCTAGCATCGTAAGCTTCCTGTACATCCTGCTCCAATGAGCACGGTTCTCTCTGGGTGCAACTTGTCCAGGTTAATCTGGTCCAGCTCTTCTGCTTTGGGCTCGATGTATTCGTCTGGACAAGTCGCTTCAGAATTGCTATGCGGGAGGGCCGGCGGTGCCCTTGAGTGCCTTCATGTAGCGACCTCTAGCTTCCTCCTAATCTCCTCTTATCGTTTCTACTCCCCATGGGGTGGGGAACTTTATGCACCGGTGATATGTTGAAGGACTGCTTTCATCCGGTGCGACCCATGGTCTTCCTAGGATGACGTTGTAAGTAGAGGGGCCATCTATAACCAGGTACCCGACTTGCTTGTTGACTCCTCCCACATAGGTTGGGATGACTATCTCACCTAGCGAATCGTTTTTTTCCCGCTGAAGCCTACTAGCGGAATAGTCTTCTTCTCAGAATCCTTCTCGCCGAATCCCATGTTTTCTATGGTTTTCAGCATGATTAAGTTGACCGAGCTTCTGTATCTACCAAGACCTTTCTTACTTGTGCGGTTGGCCATTGACAAGGTGATAATAAGTGCATCATGGTGTTCCCTTTCATCGTATGTATCTCCCTCATCGAAGCTGACTGCTGGCAGATCACTGTGAGATATTCTGCAAGAGTTGGCTGGTCTGTCTCCTTTGGTCTCAGTGGCATGCCTTCTAGCTGTTGAGTACGTCAGGCCGCTTAAGTTTGAGCCGCCTGTTATTACGTTTATAATTTTAGTGCATGTGGGTGGGTCTGCACGGCCATGAGCCTACCTTATCCTGCTGCTTGCCCCCACGTGGTAACAGGTGGCTCGGCTTTCCTTGTTCGTACAGGCGCTTGATCTCTCTTCTCAATGTACGAGTCCTCGATTGTGCCCAATATCACGGTGAAATTCGCACTTCTTCTTGCTATCCTTTCTCCGGGCTTGCTCTCCTACTGGTGGGTTAGGCCACCTGACTCCGTCTCCTATCTCTCTAAGTGCCTTCAAGATTCCTCCGATACCTGTAGTGAACCCATATTCTGCCAAGGTGGGGAGTAGTTGGTTTTCCTCGATTCTGTTGACTCCTCTCCCATATGGCCTGTATCTCTCGTCCTTCTTGTTGGTGGTTTGCTTTCTTCCCGATTTCTCCACGGTGAAGTACTAGAAATACTTGGCGTGCTCGTAAGGCGGCTCGGCTAGGATATCTTCTTCCCGGCTGATCGCGGATCTGCCTTCTCTGCATCGCTTCAAACTATGGCAAGGATGCATAGTCACCGTTGCTTGTATAGGTCGAGTCATGGTGGAGGCCTCTTCTCGAAGGCTTCTACTTCGTTGAGATATCTCACTCTCGCATTTGCTACCTTCTCATTGTTAAATCTGGTATTGTATTCTCCAATGCTCTCTCCCGCCCTCGGACGATTACTCGTATAAGTCTCCTGCGTGCTTCTGTGACTTTCTGCTGCTTGCAAACTGTTGAGTAAATGCGTTTACCAACTCGGCAAATGTAGATATCGACACATTGGGCGGTGACAAACCATCGAAGTCTTGGTCTGTTAAGGTGGACCCGAATCCTTTGCACATGCAAGCCTCCTTGACCTGCCCTATAGTCATTACCGTCATCATTTTCTCGCTTGTATTGGCCGACATGATCAAAGGGATCTCTTTGTCTTGTCAAAGAGAGGCATGTTTGGATTTGTGAATCCTTTTGGCATGGCCGTGATGGATATGGTGTCCACGAATGGTGAGTCGGCATAGGTCGTCTAGAGCCGCTTTCTCGAGTGGGGGTGGTAGCCACGGAACCCCCGCTCGGATCTCTTTTAGCTCCAAATCTTTCGGTTAGTTATATTGGTGAATGGGGTGCGCTGTCACCGTCTGCATATCTCCTCCCGATCCGGTTTTGGAAGGTTACTCGGTAAGTTCCAGCGACCAGGGGGTTGCGGTAATGATTGTCCCCTGCTGCCGCTTCACTTGGGCTTGACCGGATCTGCTGCAGTGTCGATCGATTGTTGCGGGATCTGCGACGGAGAGGCCACTGTTTGTACCCCCACGCAGCCCCGGGCCGCGCCTATCTCTGGCGTGAGGTATCCTAACCCTCGTGGAGTTATCCTTCCATCTGATGACGTCGTAGCCAAATTCAATCTTGTAATTATTTCACCGGTATCCGCCGCCGCTGCTACTCCTTGCGTCGATCTACCAAAGGTAATCTTCCTTCGCCCGCCTTGTTTGCTTTGGAGTCTTTGGATCTTTGCGCAGGAGATCAATTTGTGCCCGAGCTCTCTGTCTCTCCTTCTTACCTCGGATCCCGGTCTCCTTTGATCTTCTCTCATGTTTTCCATAGCTTTCAAGATTTTCCACGCCGACGAGCGGAATTTGCGTGGGGCGGGCGGTGGAGTGACGCCTGAGCTTGACGTTCCTTTGTCCGATCCGTCCGCCGAGACAACAGGGGGTCCCGGGAGGTAGAGAGGCTTTTGTTGTCGGTATGATTCTTGGGGTATGTCCGGAGCTGCGTGGCCACCGTCGATGTTGGACTTTGGGTAGACGATGGTGGTGGCGATGGTCGCCGCTCCCGACATGGCTTCGATACTTGCTTTTCCATTGTATATCTCGAATATCAACGATTGACGACCACAATGCCCCACGGTGGGCGCCAAACTGTTTAGGTCTTTTTTACCTAAGTCGATTTAGGGTCAATGTAGTCTATATTCGTTGGTCGATTGTATGATGATTTATATGTCAATAAGTAAACGGGAAATAAAGTGCGTAATGTAAATTGACACGTAAGATTTTGGTGACGCGGAAAACCCAATGTGGGAACAACCGCGGGAGGGACGGTACCCTGCCAAGTATTGCACTATATGAATTGGAAGATGATTACAATTGTGGCACGTAGCTAATCCTGCTGGCCCTAGGTGGCAGGCCTGCAAGATCCAGAATGAGCGTATATTATTTGCTGAGATGTGATCTTGAGTGTTGATGTATAAATGCGGGTGTTGAATGAATGAATCTCCTTCTTGATTTTCTTCTTCTGCTATTTATAGGGTAAGAACCCTAGATATGTCCTACCTTGAATATGGAAAGGGAATATTATTTCCATAAGGACTCTTTCCAAATCCGGACTCCCTTACCAATTCCCCTTGATCTCCCTAGCTTCTCCCTGACTTCTCCCTGATGCTTCTTTCCATAATGCGGACGTCTCTTCTGTTGGGCTCTTGATCCTTCTCAAGCCCGTTTCCCCTTTTCTCGACCGCGGGCTCCCTTCTTCCTCATCACTTCTTTTATTTTATCAAGTGGGCCTTTTCTAAAGTGCTATTTTTAGCCCAAACATTTGTATGCACAGGATTGAGCTAGAAGAAGATCACAAGCCTCGCAGACAAGGTCAGCGCAGGTTGAATAAGAAGATGCAGGATGTTTTGATGGCTGAGGTAATGAAGCTACTTGATGCAAGTATTATCTACTCTGTTGGTCATTCTAAATGGGTGAGTCCAGTTCAGGTGGTTCCTAAGAAAGGAGGAACTACTTTGGTTAAGAATGACAAAAATGAATTGATACCTACTAGAGTTGTGACTGGTTGGCGGATGTGCATATATAGATTATAGACAGCTGAATGCCGCCATGAAGAAGGATCACTGCCCCCTTCCTTTTATTGATCAGATGGTAGAAAGGTTAGCCTATCATAAGTTTTTCTGTTATTTAGATGGTTACTCAGGGTTCTTTCAAATCCCTATTCATCCAGATGATCGGGAAAAGACTACTTTTACTTGTCCTCAAGGTGTTTTTGCTTATCGTAGAATGCCTTTTGGTTTGTGTAATGCCCCTTCCACCTTTCAAAGGTGCATGATGGGGATATTTTCTGAGTATATAGAGTCTATTATGGAGGTCTTTATGGACGATTTCAGCGTCTACGGGAGTGATTTTGATAAATGTTTATCTAACCTTGATAAAGTGTTGCAGCACTGCATTAAGGTTAATCTTGTGCTTAACTGGGAGAAGTGCCACTTTATGGTCAACGAGGGAGTTGTCTTAGGGCACTTAGTTTCTGATAGGGGCATCGAGGTGGATAAAGCAAAAGTGCAAGTGATTAAGCAATTACCTCCTCCTGTTAATGTTAAAGGAGTGAGGAGCTTCCTTGGACATGCTGGCTTTTATCGCCGGTTCATCAAGGACTTTTCTAAAATTGCTAAACCACTCATACAGTTGTTACTTAAGGATGCCCCCTTTGTTTTTACTGATGAGTGTCTTTCTGCTTTTAACTGGTTGAAACAGGCCTTGATTTTAGCACCGATTATCCAGCCTCCCGAGTGGGAGCTTCCATTTGAGATCATGTGTGATGCCAGTGATTATGCACTGGGAGCGGTGTTAGGCCAGTGGAAAGACAAAGCTTTGAACATGATTTACTATGCGAGTCGAACTCTGGATGAGGCTCAAGTGAAGTATACTACTACTAAGAAGGAGTTATTAGCTGTTGTTTATGCGCTGGAAAATTTCGCTCTTACTGGATAGGTTCAGAAGTTACTGTTTTCACGGACCATGCAGCGCTGAGACACCTTCTTGGTAAGAAGGAAGCTAAGCCACGATTGTTGAGGTGGATACTCCTCCTCCAGGAATTTGATCTGCAAATCAAAGACAAGACGGGCGCAGAAAGGTACGGCATGCTTTATTCAGGTCAGTGTAATCTACACAAACTCTCCATTTACCATTCTTTTTCTGCACAACAACCACGTTAGCTAACCATTCAGGGTACATTATTTCCCTGATCATACCCATATCCAGAAGTTTCTCCACTTCCTCATTAATTATTGCATTTCTTTCAGGCGCAAATTTTCGTCTTTTCTGTTGCATAGGCTTAAAAGATTGATCAATGTTAAGTTTATGTGTAATTACATCAACACTAATTCCAGTCATATCAAAATGAGACCAAGCAAACCAAGATGATTTATTTTTAAGAAACTTTACCAGTTCTGGCCCGACACAATCTGGGGCGTCAGACCCAAGTAGAACATACCTGTCAGGATACTCAGGGTCTAGGATTACCTGATCTGTTTCCATCCTGGATGGTGCCACATAAGTGCTCCTGACAGGGTACGGTAATTGTTTTGCAAGAGACTTACCTGCCTCGGAAGGTTTCAAGGCCGCTGTATAGCATTCTTGGGCTGCCTTGTTGTTGAACCATATAGAGTATATGGTTATGTTTTGATGAGTTTAAGAATGCTTTACCTTTTATATACTCGTTGCGCATAATCGTTTGTTTAGTCCTTTTAAATTAGACTTACTATTTATCAAGTTTAGAAAATTGTGATGAAAGTATACAAGACTATGTTATGGTCAAGCCCTCAATTACGAATCAAGATTGTGGAAGAGATATTCAAGCGTTATTAGAAGACGAAGCTCGTCTAAAGGTTAATCAAGCTTGGATGATAAAGTAGCCTATGCTCGAAGATCTCCTAAGAAGATTAGAATAGGATAGGTGATTATCTCGTAATGGTAACATAAGAATGAATTTCTTATACTGGTAAAGTTATAGCTTGACAGCTATAACATTACTTGTGAAAGAGCTCAATGTTATAGCTCTTCTACTATAACATTGAGATGCTGAGTTTATATTACACGACTTAAGATGTTTTCTAAATTGTTTTTGAAAAATGTTTTTGTTTCTTTTAAATGTTTTAGCAAAAGTATTTATTTAATAAGGAAGCCCATATTTATATAGAGTGTGGTTTTATTTTGAACCTATGGTTAGTAATTATGCTGGATCAACTTATGAGTTGAGCTATATTACTAATTAGGGTTTTAACAAAGCATACTCTTAAACCCTAATATCTGACCTAATTTCAAGCTAGGGTTTTCACGAAAAACGAGGCATATGGGCCGTGTTTGTTCCGTGTAAACCTAAGGGATAAAAGCTATTGTTGTTAAGATTTTATTCTCTTAACATATCTTTTATGTTTTAGCTTGATTTGGTAATTTATGATAAATATATTTTTATTATGGAAAATCTTATCATATCTTAAGATTTATGGAAAAGATAATAGAGGAATAATTTATATTTTATCTTTTGGAATATTCTCCATTATCTCTTAGGGCTTTAAGGAAAGAAATAATAAAGATATGATTGTTTGCATATCTTATGTTTCGGCCATTAGGGTTTCTTGTTAAACCGTGTGCCATGCTCTTTCCTTCCCTATAAATACTTTGCTTTTGCAACATTTGAATGTAACCTTCAAGCATAAATTGATTTTATTTTTAAGAGCAAAAACCGTGTGTTTCAAAACAAAGAAAACCGTTTTGCTATTTTCGAAAAAGGTCATGTGTTTATAAACTCGTATATTCCTTCTTTAGTTATCGTTATAAGATAATAGTGCTCTATCGATTTCTTACTCGTTCATTAACGTGAACTTTTAGTAGAATCATTAAGTGCTTTCTTATTAGCGTAAGTTAGTCACTCGAGTATTTAACGGTACTCACTTGAGTTACAACTAGGGTTAGTTGTACGAGTTGGGTTAGTAAATTTGTAATCCGTAGAAAGGTACTAAAGTTATTAATCTAGAATAGTGGACGTAGGTTTCGATTTGTCAAACTGAACCACTTCAAAAACCATGTGTCTCTCTTTTTCGTTCGTTTGTTTATTTCATTCTTGTTCGTTAGTTAGTTAATTAGTTAAATTTTAATCAATAAACTTTAAATAATTAATTATACATATACAATCGAAAAAGAGGTAAAAGTTTTTAATCCTCAATTCACCCCCCCTCTTGAGTATTTTGGATCGATAGACTCTTCAATTGGTATCAGAGCCTCGTACTCTTGATTGTCTAACCGCAAAGAGGCTGATCTGTCTGTCTTTATTCATCTTATCGTTTTATATTCCACTACCTATCATGTGATAAATGGATTCCAAATACCTCAAGTGTCCCGTCTTTGATGGGAAGAATTATGGGTTATGGAAAAACATGATGACTCACTATGTGAAAGGTCATGATTGGGAGTGTTGGAAGATTATCCAAAACGGACCAGTTAAAATCTTGGTTGCTTCTACTGAAGGCACTACTTACGAGAAGAAGGAAGAGGACTATATCGAGGCTGACTACAAGAAGGCTGAAAAGAATTCTAAAGCTATAAGTCTATTGCAGAATGGCATGACTACTAATGAATTCGATCGGTTCTCTTCGTGCTCAACGACCAAGGAGATATGGGATGGCCTGGAACTGGCTTATGAGGGTACTTTCATTGTTAGGAAGCACCACATAGATCTGTTAATGTAGAAATATGAGCTATTCAGTATGGAGCCTAATGAGTCCTTGGATAGTATGTCCGCACGTTTTTCAAGCATCATAAACGAATTGAAAAACCTAAGAAGAAAGTTCAATACCGAGGACATTGCAAGGAAGGTTCTAAGGATTCTAACTAAAAAGTGGCGTGCCAAGGTCACAGCAATGTAGGAATCGCGAGATCTTGAGAATCTATCCTACCAAGAACTCATTGGTGCTCTCATGGCCCATGAAATTACTCTAAATGCCGATGATGCTGAACCAAGCAGAGGTAAAAGTATGGCCTTGAAAAGTGAAGATGTTAACTCCGACATAGAAGATGAAACCGTCTTGTTTGCACGCCGTCTTAAAAATAGAATCTTTCGAAACAAGCAAGTAAAATCGTCTTATAACAACAACAAGTCATTTAACAAGAAAGCAACAGAATCAAAATCATCATTTGCTAACAGAGGTTTTTTCAAGTGTGGAGAATCTGATCACATGATTAAGGATTGTCCAACATGGGAGAAAATCAAGGACAAGGCAAAACGCGAGAAGACAAAGAAGGTGTTCAAACAAGTAATGATGGCTTTGTGCTGGGAAGATCTTGACTCAGAAGATGATGAAGGATCCGAAGATGATGAAGTAGCCAATCTTTGTCTCAGCAGCGTTAGTCTTGACCTAATCTCCGATAGCGACGATGATAGCACGAACCCTCAATCAAACTATTGCTTTCTAGGAGAATCAGATGAAGATCACGACAATGAGGTTAGTTATCTTGAACTAAAGAAATGTGTTAAGAAATTGTCTAAAAGTGCCCTAATTGAATTCTTTGAGCAATCCCTCGATAAATGTCATAAACAGGATATGAAACTAAAGGATCTAAAGGAACAAATTCTTGATATTGCTAAGGAGAATCATACTCTAAAGTCTAAAGCTAAGAAGTTGAAATCTAAAGTTATAGCTGATAAAGCTACAACATTAGATACTGCTAATGCTGAAAAGAAGGAATTAGAATCTAAAGTTACAGCTAATGAAGCTAGAACTTCAGATCTAAAGGTTAATTAATATTAAGCACCTTCAAGCCAAAGTTATAGCTAATGAAGCTATAACTTTAGAACTTAGAAAAGCCAAGGAACTTCTAGTGACTAAGATTACATCTGATGAAGCAGTGATCTTAGACCAAAAGAAAGAAATCGATTCTCTCACAAAGCAATTAAAAGAATCTAAGGTTGAGTTGATCAGTGTTAAGAAACAACATTCAGATGTTGTACTTATTCTTAACAAAAGGTTCCAAGACTTTCGTGACAATTATAAGAAGGATAATGACATAGATCACACGAAATGTCTCGAAGAAATTAAGAACCTAAAGGACTTACTTCTATACGCAAGGAAAATCCATGATAAGTGGGAAGGTAGCACAAAAGTCTTAAACTTCGTAACCGAACAATCTGACAATAATATAAAGATGGGTTAGGATATGAGTGCTACAGCCGTAGAGATTACTCTAAATGCAAATCAACACCTTCTGATTATGATTTCAGAAAAAGAAAATATGTTGATCTCCCTGAATATTTGATTTGCAATTACTGTGGTCATACGGATCACATCCAAGAACATTGTGTCAAAGTTGCACATGATATACGAAAAAATATCGAATTTGTTAAAACGCTTGACACAACAGTCGAGGACGAAAAATCCCCTACAAAAGAACCTAACGAAGAAAGGAACAATAACTTTCGTTGGTTCTATGATATGGCTTTCGATCACACCAAAAAACCTAGCACTTCACAAACTCCTTGTCAACCTAAACAAAGTAAGCCTAACCACAAGGAGAATAGTCATGCTAGACCTAGAGAAATCCCTAAACCTAGAACTCCTCCTAACAAAACTACCCAAGGTTTAGAAATACGACAATAAGACAAGTTTGGGTACGAAAGGATTTAGTATATAGACTAACTAACCTTAAAGGACCCAACCCAGCTTGGGTACCTAAAAACTGTATCTAATCCTTTTGCAGGTAATGGTGAAAGAAAACAATCAATGGTATCTTGACAGTGGATGCTCAAGACACATGACCGGAGATAAGAATTTGTTTCTTTCACTCAAGCCTTTCAACGGAGGAAAGGTGACATTTGGGGACAACAAGAAGGGTAAAGTGATTGGTGTGGGAAAAGTTGGAATTTCTAAATCACACGCAATCAGTGATGTCTATCTAGTGGATGGTCTCAAGCATAATCTGCTTAGCATATCTCAACTATGCGACAAAGGTAACAAAGTTGTTTTTCATACTGATGGTTGCCGCATTATTATTGAAGGTACAAGCAATGTTATTCTTGAAGGACATAGGAAAAGAAACGTGTATATGGTAGATTTAAATGCCGTTCCTACTAACTCTTTTACATGCATGAAAGTTACACTTGATGTTCCCTATTTATGGCACAAACGCTTTGGTCACATTAGCTCACTAACCTTAACAAACTCAAGAAATGGGACTTGGTTGAAGGATTACCTAAGATCAAATTCGACCAAGAAAAAATGTGTGAGACGTGTGCTAGGTGCAAACATGTGAGGTCATCGTTCAAACCTAAAAGAGTGGTAAGCACAAATCAAGCGTTGGAATTGGTGTATATGGACTTATGCGGTCCTATGAAAGTAAGAAGTCGAGGATGATCCAGGTATGTCTTTGTCTTCGTAGATGACTACTCAAGGTATGTATGGCCTATCTTTCTTCATTCAAAAGATGAGACTTTTGATGAATTTGATTATCTTATGAAGCTTGTTCAAAATAAATATAAGATTAACCTTGTGTCTATTCGCACTGATCATGGCACGGAATTTGATAATCAAGCCTTTATAGAATATTGTAGAGTTAATGGTGTAGGACATAACTTTTCTGCACCAAGAACTCCTCAACAAAACGGTGTCGTTGAACGTATGAATAGAACACTACAAGATATGGCTCGTACAATGCTCTTATGTAGTTGTTTACCTCATAACTTTTGGGCTGAAGCTATTAGTACTTCATGTTATATCCATAATCGTGCTATGATAAGACCTATCCTTAAGAAAAACCCTTATGAACTTCTAAGAGGTCGCAAACCTAACATCTCCCATCTTCGTTGTTTTGGGAGTAAGTGTTTTGTTCATAATAATGGTAAAAATAGGCTAAGTAAATTCGACCCTAGGAGTGATGAGGCGATTTTCATAGGATATTCGAATTATAGCAAGGCTTACAAAGTCTTCACTAAAAGAACACTTTGTATTGAAGAAAGTATTCACGTTATTTTTGATGAAGATAACGTGTTTGATAAGCCCATACAGGACGAGGAAGAAGACTTGGACGAACCTGACTTTCGTCTTTCAAGAGATGATCCCCCAGAATTGGAAACGGAGGATAATGTGATTGAAGGAATAAATGATGAACTTGATCATTCTTCGAAAGAACAAAAGAAGAAAAATAAAGTTATAGTTCATGATACTATAACATTGTCTCAAGATAAGGATCCCAATCTAATGTTATAGGTGATGTTACTATAAAATTGAATCCAAATCAAGGTAATGAGTCCGAAGTTATATCCGGCTCTACTACAACACCAGGATTGGATTCAGGGGGAACTTCCTCAAACTCTGAGCCAAATGAAGTTGGGTCAAGTTCAAATAATGATGAAGAGCCAAGTACTTCAACTAAATGGAAATACAAGAGTTCACATCCAATGGATAATATTCTTGGTAATATTAAGAAGGGAGTTCAAATGAGACGATCCTTAAACAACTTCTGCTCGTTCTATTCATTCCTATCTACGATCGAACCAACAAATATCAAGGAAACTCTTGCAGAATCTGATTGGTTTATAGTTATGCAAGAAGAGCTTCAACAATTCGAATGGAGCAAAGTTTGACACTTAGTTCCTAGACCCAAGGACCGATCTGTAATTGGAACCAAATGGGTGTTCAGAAATAAATTGGATGATGCTGGTGTCATTGTTCGAAATAAGGCAAGATTGGTGGTACAAGGTTATAATCAACAAGAAGGTATAGATTATGACGAGACCTTTGCACCTGTTTCTCATCTTGAAGCTATTAGACTCCTGATAGCTTTCACAGCTCATAAAGGAATGAAGCTTTTTCAAATGGATGTCAAGACAGCGTTTCTAAATTGGTATCTACAAGAAGAAGTCTTCATAGAAAAACCCCCTGGATTTAAGGATAACAAATTTGAAGACCATGTCTGTAAATTAGACAAAGCCCTGTACGGATTGAAGCAAGCACCAAGGGCTTGGTATGACAGATTATCAAAATTTCTACTTGACAGTGGATTTAATAGAGGATCTGTTGATAAACCCTATTCCTAAAATCCGAGGGTACTGACCTTTTGGTTGTTAAAATCTACGTTGATGATATTATCTTTGGATCAACTAACCGTAGCTTGTGCAAATATTTTTCGGAGTTGATGACTTCCGAATTCAAGATGAGTATAATGGGAGAATTGAAATTCTCCTTAGGTCTGCAAATTCAACAATCTGAGGAGGGCGTTAAATTCATCAACAAAAACATATTAAGGAATTAATTCGAAAGTTCGGAATGGAAAATTCCCATGCTATGCCTACTCCAATGGTCGTAGACAAGAACTTAACCTTAGATGAAGACGGTAAGTCTGTCGATGAAACTACTTATCGAGGAATGATTGGGTCATTACTATATTTAACTGCAAGTAGACCAGATATCATGTTCAGCGTATGCGTTTGTGCGAGATATCAATCATCTCCCAAAGAGTCGCATATGACAGTCGTAAAAAGGTTTTTACGATATCTTATTGGAACGGCCAAACTATATTTATGGTATCCAATGGAGTGCAATTTCGATCTGGTCGGTTATTCTGATGTCGACTACGCAGGATGTTCTTTAGACAGGAAAAGTACGTCAGGTGTTGCCACATTCGTTGGACCTTGCATTATCATGTCGGGTTCAAAGAAGCGACCAACCTGTCTTTCAACTGCAAGCGAATATATTGCAAAGGGATCGGTATGTACTCAATTATTATGGCTTAAGCAACAATTACGTGATTATGGTGTTGACGTAGGTTGTATTCCTATTTTATCTGATAATAAGAGTGCTATTATTATTTCCAAAAACCCCGCGCAGCACTCGCGTACCAAACACATTGAAATTAGACACCACTTTATAAGAGACCATGTTGAAAAAGGGAATATAAAACTTGAATTTTGTAGTACTGAGAAACAATGGGCGGACATTTTGATAAAATCATTAGCTAGAGAACGATTTGAGACTTTACGGTTGGAAATTGGTTTAATCAGTGGTACCTAAACTTCTATATATGTTTTATCTCTCAATGATTGATTAGTAAAGATAAGATTATATGACTGTGTCCGTATATTGTGTTGCATGAATATTTACGTTTATAGAAATTTATTTATCGCATATATTCTATTTGTATTTAAGAAGTTGTGTGGCATACAAACTTTATATTTTATCAAAATCTTTCCTATAAATTCCACACAAAATCTCGTCTAAGAATTCTATTCCATATTATCTATCATATACTTACCATAATTGATCAACTACCACTTGTTTACCTAAACCTAGACTCCTACCCTATATTTACCTCTAGCTGTGTAAACATTGATCACACAACCCACTTGCATTCACTTTTTGACTTACCAAAATATTACACAATCTTAAACACCAACGAAACCCGTGTAATCAACCACAACAACAACAACAACCATCTCATCATCCTAATTCCTCCACTTTTACCTCACCAAACCCACAACAATCACCTCCCCTGTTTCGCGTTCGGGATGATGCGGTTTCCGAAGGTAAAAGGCGTCGGCTTCTTAAGGGTAAGAATAAAGTTATAGTAGATGAATTTGAGGAGGCTAGTGTACCCGAAATCATTGTTAGGAATGGGATTTCAAGAAATCTGTTTCGGGATGCTTTGAAAAGCACGACAAAAGCTGGGTTGTACCGAGTTCGAATGACAAAAGATGAAAGTATTCTTGTTTCTCGGGTTTTGCCATATTTAATCCATGGGAGGAAGGTATTACCCTAAATCTTGGTTGACACAAATTCCTTCTCTTAAGTTTTTTGTGGACTTTCTTGATTTTAAAGGTTGGGGTGATGTGAGTCGGTTTTCGGGTGCTATATACCCGGTTGAGGTTGTCCAATTTTTTGCCTCGGTCAAAGTTAAGGATGGTGTGTTGCATGCAACTGTTAATGGCGTAGATGTTACCGTGTCTGTTGATGATTTTCGTTCGGCTTTTTCGGTTCCTCATGATGGAATCGATATTAATCCAAGTTTAGAATGGTCCAATGTGGATGATGATAAACAAGTAGTCATTAGAAGGTATTTTGATAAGGTTGGGTCAGATAATGGTAATATTATAGTCCGTCTTCTCTCGGCAAAAATCAAGTTTCTATTGAACTTTTTGTGGAATACGGTTGTGCCGAGAAGGGGTGGAAGGGATAACGTATCGAGTTATGAAGCGATCATTGTGTATTCTTGGTTGGAGGGTCGAAAAATCAATTTCGTTAGTCTTGTTCTAAACCGTATTGTTGAAACGAGTCTAACCGTCACCCAGGAGAAATTTTGTACCACTCTTGATCTTCCATATGAGATGTGGATATCGAGGTTGTTGGAGATAAAGCAAGCTGTGGGACGGGAAAGTTATGGTGTTAGTGCAAAGGATTGCATGTGTGATCGTGTAATCAAATTGATGGGTCTCGGGTTTGATGGACCCGAATTGGTCCTTGCTAAAAATGTTGAAAAGATTTCTAGTGATGTTGGTTTAGTAGCTTTGGAAGCTAAGATGGAAAGTTTTATGGGTTCCTTAATGGCAAAATTTGAGGAGCAGACTACGGCATTAGCCACGACCATGTCTCGGGTTGGGACTTCACGGTCCTTGGATGGTGGATTGGATAGTGCTATGGTTTATGAATGGATGGACGGGGTTGATAAGAGGCTTTCGGGTTTTGAGAGGGAGTTGAAGGCAATTCGTGGGAAAGTGTTCCAACACGGAGATCGTCTCGCTTTTCTCACTAGTCAAGGTGGTGCGTTGGTTATGCACGGGAAAGCAATGGCGGCCGATCAATCTCTTACTTTGGAGGCGACAAAAGCTTTGTCGTTCAAAGTTCTTAACTTTGAAAGGAGCCTTCAAGCTCAAGCTATGCTTGTGAGGAGCTCTTTTGATCGTCTTGATGCCTTGGAACATCGCACTCGTCCCGACTATGTTAACCCGTATAAGACCCGCCAAATTTAACCTTGCCTTGCCTATCGCCTATTTTAGCACTTTCCTTTATTAGCTTTAACATATTTTGATTTTCTCATGGTGTATTTTGCACAACTCTCCCATTCGGCCCATTTTGGCATCTACTTGTGGTTATGGCCCAAGTAGCTCTAAAACATGTTATTCGGCCCATTTGGCTTTAGACATGTTTTCTTTTAAGTTTGTGTGCTACTTTAATTCCTAGGTACTTATGTTTATCTATGGTCCATTAATTTCATATATCGTTCTTATCTTTTGTCTCATCTTATATTATTCTAGTCATTTTATGTTTGTTCTTATCTTTTCGATGATGTCAAGAGGGGGAAAGAACGTCTATGGTAAGCATCTACCTAAGCTTGCTCCTTGTCAATACCAATTGTCTCTTAAAGTCCTTTAAGTTTCGATCTTGTGTTAATTGTTTGATCTTGCGTTGAGCTTTATCTATAAAGTTGACGGTATTATATTGAGGGGGAACTTTATAGTTAGTCACAATTTTAGAAGACTTGCCATCATCAAAAAGGGGGAATTTGTTGAACCATTTAGAATATATGTTTATGTTTTGATGATGTCAAGAGTGCTTTACCTTTTATATACTCGTTGCGCGTAATCGTTTGTTTAGTCCTTTCAGATTAGACTTACTATTTGTCAAGCTTAGAAAATTGTGATGAAAGTATATGTTAGGCCTGGAAATCCGCAGACCTTCCTGATCAGTATCTCGCCTGAACCTGACTGCCAGGCTGTCAGGGTGTCAGGCTATCAGGGTACATGAAGATAGGCGCCAGGCCATGGAGAGGGCAACGGTCAAAATATCCGGACGATATTAGACCAAATACGCGTGTTATAAAGGAATTATATACGCAGCATTAAGTATGAAGATTACGCAGTAAATGCAGTAATTAAGGGAGGAATAATTGGTAATTATTCCTGGTAGTTATGGAGAATAAACCGCAATTAATACCGTATCAGGCAGCCGTTCAAGGAGGAATCCTATATAAGGAATACTTTGAAGATATTAGAGGCAGATCATTCACACGCAAGAAGAAGCATACATAATACATAGAGAGAAATAAACATTGTTATAATCATATAATTATTTTCCCAAATTACATAGTGAAATCCTCTCCTGGCTTGGTGCCCGTGGTTTTTTCCCATTCAAGGGTTTTCCACGTACAAAATTACTTGTCTTATTGTTATTGTTGTTATTTCATTTACAGCTTATTATTGTACCCTGACGACCTGACCAAGAGACTATCTAGAGCTAGTTAACCTTACACAACTCTACCCTGACCTGATTTCGCCTTGCGCAAAATCCATACAAAGCAATTGGCGCCCACCGTGGGGCATCTAGCTCTTTAAACCCTTTTTTCTTATCTTACAAAAACTCAAAAAACCTACAAAAATGGCTCGACCCACCGTTGAAGAACAATTGAATGCAGCTCTCCAAAAAATCGCTGAGTTGGAGGGCCTGAAAGAAAAAGTGGCCCAAACTGAAGCAGAAATCCTGCAATTGAAAGAATCTGAGTCAGCCCTGAAGCAAAAATTGGAAAAAACCCAAGGGGCAGGCTCTAGATTCTAACCAAGAACCCCATTTTCATCAATCATTAAAAACATTGACTTTTCCAGTTTTGGGAGCCCAAGTATTCCTAAGGCCATTAACGTAGATGGTGATGATGAACCAAAAGATGATGATAAAGAGAAACCCGATGAATCTGCAGCAGCCGTCATGATGGCAGTAGTTCAGGAGATCAAGAAACTCAACGAAAAATTTCGATAAGATACCAGGAGTACCTACCAGCATGGAAGAAGCTGCCCCTGACAGCTATGCTGATTCGCCTTTCATAGACGAAATAACAAAAATAGATTTACCAAAAAAGTTCACAATTCCATCCATGAGGGTCTAAGATGGAACCACGGATCCACAATATCACGTGGCTCTTTACAAGCGTAAAATGTCACGCATCTATTCCCAAAGAGTTCGACAAGTTTGCATGTGCAAGGGATTTGGAACGACCGACCGGCCCCGCGCCCGCAATGGTACATCAACCGCCAACCGGCAAAGATCCACTCCTTTGCCAACTCGATCAACGCTTTCAACCAACGGTTTGCGAGTAGCGGGGAGTTGGAGAAACGATCCGATGACCTTTACCGAGTTACACGAAGCCTGATGAAACTCTCGGGACATTTCTTGCCGATTCAACAAAGAGAAAGTGTCTATACCCGGTGTGACGTTGGAACAAAGAAGGGAGGCATTCGGACAGGGGTTACTACCATATAGTGACTTATACAGTGAACTCACTAAGTATCCCTGCCACACCTTCGAAGATGTTCAGGCCAAGACTCTTGCTTTCATCAGGCTGGAAGAAGATAAAAGATATAAACTTGGATCACCCAGTAGACCAAAGGATCATGAAAGGAGCAGTAGGAAGAGCAACAAAGGAAACAACTATAGACCTACTCCATATTCCAAGCCAGATCAGTCAGAAGTTAACCTGGACCATGAGTATCAAGGTAAGGTTAAAGTTTATCCACCTATCTCCGAACATAACTTCAGTGTTGATATTGCAGGATTAATCCAGAGACTTGACAACATGGGATCACCAGATGGCCCGGAAGTCGAAAATCCAAATCCCAGAAGAGACAATTCAAAATGGTGCGAATTTCACATGGATATTGGACACACCACAGATGATTGTTTCACCCTGAGGAAGAAGGTAGCCTACCTGTTAAAATCAGGGTACTTAAAAGACCTAATCAAGACGAAGGGCAGGAACGCAAACCAGGATAAGGAAAACCAGGAGCACAAGCAGGATCGTAGTCTCCCTCCACCACCACCAATCTATGAAGTAAAATTCATATCTGGCGGTTCGGAGATTTGCGGCCTGACAAGTTCAACAGCAAAGAAGATAGCCAGGACACAAAGGACTGTGTCACCCTGCAAGCCGGATCTTGTCCCAACAATCACCTTCAATGATTGTGACCTGGTGGGCATCCCTGATGTTCATCATGATGGCCTGGTAATTTCTATGCAGATTGGAACAACCATGGTAAGAAGGATCCTGGTAGATGGAGGCAGCTCAGTGAACCTGATCATGCTTGACGTACTGAAAGCCATGAAGATAAACGAGGATCAAATCATCAAGAAATCTAGTGTCCTAGTAGGATTCAGTGGTGAAACTAGGAGCACCCTAGGATAAATCCACCTCCCAACCTACGTGGAAGGAGTCTCATCTTATGAGAAATTTGGAGTCCTTGACTGCCTGTCCTCCTACAACGCTATCCTGGGTAGACCCTGGATTCACAATGTCAAAGCCGTACCATCAACCTATCACCAGTGTATCAAGATACCAACAGACTGGGGCATAGCCACAATCAAAGGGGATCACAAGACAGCCCAGGAATGCTACACAGTAGCCTTGAAGCCTTCCAAGGCAGGTAAGTCCCTAGCATAGCAATTACAGTACCCTGTCAGGAGCACTTATGTAGAACCTCCCGAATGGAAACAGATAAGGTAATCCTAGACCCCGAGTACCCCGACAGTATGTTTTGATAGGATCGATGCACCGATAGTGTTAGGCCCGAATCGTAAAATTCCTTAAAAATAAGTCATCTTGGTTTGCTTGGTCACATTTTGATATGACTGAATTAGCGATATATAATTACTCAAAAGCTCAATGTTAACCCATCTTTTAAGCCTGTACAAAGCGGAAAAGACGCAAGTTTGCAAATGAAAGAAATACTATTATTAACGAGGAAGTAGAAAAACTCTTGGATATGGGGATGATCGGGAAGTAATGTACCCTGAATGGTCAAGCTAACGTAGTTGTTGTGCGAAAAAGAATGGGAAGTGGAAAGTCCGTGTAGACTACACGACCTGAATAAAACCCGTCCTAAAGATCCATTCCCCCGCCTCATATTGATGCCATGGTAGACGCCACAAAGAGGCCACGAAATGCTAACATTCATGGATGCTTCCAGTGGATTCAATCGGATAAAGATGCACCTGCCGACCAGGAGAGTATCGCATTCATTACGGGCATCGAGGCATATCTTGTTACACTACCATGCCTTTCGGCCCAAGAATGCGGGGGCAACGTACCAGCGCCTGGTCAACATGATGTTTAAAGACCAGATAGGCGACATCATGGAAGTATACATAGACGACATGGTGGTGAAATCCAAGAATGCAGAAGATCATGTGAAGCACCTAGAAATAGCATTTGAGATATTAGAAAAATATAACATGAAGCTAAACCCTGCAAAATGCCACTTTGGAGTCTCTGCAGGCAAAGTTCTCGGATATATGGTCACAAAAAGAGGCATAGAAGCCAGCCCAGAACAGATAAAGGCTATCCTGGAACTACAGTCACCCAAGTCTGTCAAGGATATCCAAAAATTGACAGGCCGGGTAGCTGCCCTGAACCGCTTCATATTAAGATCCTCTGAGAGATGCAAAACATTCTATAACCACCTCAGGAAAAATAAACAATTCCAGTGGACGGATGAGCATGAGGCAGCTTTTCAAGATCTGAAATCATATTTATCATCTCCACCCTTCTTATCGCTAAGCCGAAAAGGGAGAACCTTTGTCGATATACCTATCATCATCATCGACACGATCAGTGTGATCCTGGTGAAAGAACAGGATGGGCAGTAACATCCAGTCTACTAGGTAAGTAAAAGCCTGCTAGATGCTGAGTTGAGGTATGGACTACATGAAAAATATGTTTTAGCTTTAATTATGTCATGTATGGTCGGGATTATTTTTAACTAAATCTTTCGGCCACTTGTCGTTAGGAGCACCTAGACCAAAACACAATTTATAACTTCACAAACAACTCTACAATTAGTAAAGAGGCAAGTAAAGGTCGGATCCCGAATTGAGATGAGATTTCTATTGCAACTAGTGGTGTCTTAGGGGGTGTCACAATTGGGGTTTGATGTAGAAGATCACTAAACTAAATAGCAATGAAAGTAAACAAGCAAGATGAATTAAAAGGGATGTAAACAATTGATAAAAAGCACTAGGGTGTCATGGGGTCATAGGGGATTCATGGGAATTGATCATACAAACATATTCTCAAGTTATAAGCAAACAATTATTGTTGTGATGTATCGAGTTGGTTTATATCTTACAATCCTAGGAAAGTTTGGGTCCCGGAGCCGAATCGATTAGATTATACAATACCTACAAGTCGACTTAGTCTCCCCTACTCAACAACATGCATGGTCTAATGAGACTCGAGTTGGTTTATGTCTTACAAGTCTCATTGAAAAGATAGGTGATCGGTAAAAAATGCAAGGATTCATAGGCTCACATTTCATCAAACATAACATGTGCATGAGTTGAGATCACAACAAGCAAGTAAATAAACTATGAAAGCATATTAATTTAAGCATGAATCGTTCCCCATGTTGGTTTCCCCTAATTACCCATTAACCCTAGCTAAGTAACTACTCACTCATTATCATGTTGAACATGCTAGCAAGGTTGTCAATCATACCAACAAAGTGAAACATGATGAATAAATGAAAGTGATTAACAATAATTAAAGAGGGATTAAGAGAATTATACCTACTAATGATCCAATAATAAAGCAAAGAATAAAAGAAGTACTTGATGCTTGATTGAGAGGTTGTCAATCTCCCAATAATAACCCAAATAATCTTCAATTACCCAAAATAAAGGATGAACAAGAGAGAGATTAAGGAAATAAAACTTGTATTAAAACTTGATTAATTGTTGATTACAAGATTAAAGAGAGATATGATTGATATTAACTACACTAAAGATTGCTAAGAAGAACATCCTCTTCTAATTAGACTAATGGGGTATTTATAGTGGGGATTAAGTGGATGAATTAGGGTTAACTAAGGGCTTAAATGACGATTAAATCCCTACTTAAGGAAACGCCGGTCTTTTTGGAAAGACTCCGGTCTCTAGGGAGATTCCGGTCTCTAGAAAAGGATGTGCATCCTTCCTTGAAGCTTGAAGAAGACGAAATGGGTCTGCCTGAGAATCCGGGCGTCTTTAGCACGGGACGTGCGGATTTTGTGGTCTCTGCCCGGGCGTCTTGTGGTGAAGACGGACGTCTTCTGGGTCTTTTGCCCGGGCGTCTTGGGGGGAAGACGCACGGATTGTGGTGGTGGAGACGGGCGTCTTCTGGGGAAGACACACGGATTGCTGTGCAGTCTCGTTTCTTCTTCTTTTCTTCCTTTTTCTTCATAAAATCCTTGGGGATTTCCTCGGGGATGCAAGGATCTTTTCTCATCATTGCCCATCTACTATAGTATGTACAAGGGTCTTCTAATCTTGTCTCTCCTTGATGCTTGGTCATTGAATTCAATCAATTTAGCCTCATTTTGCCATGAAAATGCAAGGTTTGCACTCCTTTCCTACCAAGGGATCAAAACCTCAAAGAATATGCAAAACAAAGGACTAAAGACAATAAATGACCCAAATATGCACTAAAAAGCAAGGGAACAAGGCTAATTCGGGGACTAAATGTGCTCTAATTATGGTCACATCAAATATCCCCAAACTGAACCTTTGCTCGTCCCGAGTAAAGAGGTGACAAAGACTAGGACCATTATTTATACTAACCTAATAACATAGCCGATATGAGACAATTAGCAGGTCTCACTCCGCCCCTTCAACTCACAACAAGACAACCATGAGGTAGGATGCCTTGTTGCAAGGCAAGGTGGGTCTTGTCAAAATGGCGACACATCCAAACATTAAGCAAACAAAATCAAGTAATGGATGCATCTACAAAAGAATAGCTACTTTCCTCATCTAAGTGGCGGAAATTATCTACAAGGGAAGCAATTCAAGGGTACACACTCCTTTATAGATGCAATTTCTTCAAACTACTAAGCCTAGAAGGATACCAATAAATCACCTCCAAGTTGTGTCAAGCTAGGGTACCTTTGTCCTCAATCGTTAAATGCTTTTGTCAAGAATAGACTCCCTATGGTGTTAGAAACACTGGAGGATCGCGGAATTCCCCCTCTTGCCTAGACAAGAAGAAGGGTTGTCCCCTCTCTACCATGCACAAAAATGGATACGATGGATAAAGGGATCAATAGAGATTTGAGTTTCACTTTTGGAGTTTGCTTTTGTTTTTGTTCCCCCCCCCCCCCCAATTTCTTGTGGCATTTGACATTTGAGAACACTTTCTTTGCCATTTCTTTTTGATTTTTGGCATTTCAACACTTGACAACTTTCAACTTTTCTTTGCATTTCATTTGAACATTTTCAAAGTCACCCCATATGTAGTGAGGGTAGCTTATATTTGAAGCTTTAGGAGTTCTATTTTTGCTCCTCTTTTCATTTGATGCATTTTTTTTTGCAAACTTTCTTTCACTTTTCATTTCATTGAACTCAAATTGATTTCTTTTTGTGCCCATTCCCTTTGATGACAAAAATGTGGTAGAACATGGATGATGGATGGATGCATGGTTTCAAGGGTCACCTTGGAATAAACGGTAGCCAAGGAGTTATCACACCACAAGGTACTCTTGACTAGGCCTTAATCCATGGGTCAAAGGATACTAGCATGACACATCCTAGGGTGTTTTACAAGTATTCTAACAAGCAAAGTCTTAAGAAGAAAAAGCATCTACTAGGGTCTATATACACTTGTCAGGCTTCCCAAGTAGACGGTTTCGCAAAATTTTTCTAACATGCAAACTACATGCCATGATGCAACTAGCATATAAACATCCTAATGCAAATGATTCTACCAACTAATATGTCATATAAACTAAATGCAAGTCCTAAATTCACATTATTATACCGCATCAATCAAAATAAAGCCACATAGTCATTAACATAAAGAGGAAAAAGGAGATTGGAAAGATCATACCATGCGGTCTTCAATATCCTCATGTCTCGGATGTGGCGTAGTCGATCAATGTGAACAAGGATAAAACAAACACAATATATACAACAATATATACATGACTACACTACAAAGGAAATGAACTTGTTTTTGGTTTTTCAATTTTTCAAATTTTTATGGTTTTGCAATTTTTTTGATTTTTTTGGATTTTTGAATAAAAGTTAAGTTAGAATTCCCAATCCCCACACTAAGCTAAAGCACTACACATCAATTGAATCATTAGTCCCTCCCTCACTTCTCTCAAAAATGATAATTATCTTGATCAAAGCATAAAAATCCAAAAATGACAAAAATGCAATGTAAGAATTAAAATGCGAGTTAGGGAGTTAGAAATATTTACAAATGGTGGTTTAGGGAGGACTCCACCAAACTCTCCCTTTTGATGGTTCTTTCAAGGATGAGGAGGCCCGAGGTAGGTGACCTCGACCTCTCCAATAAATGCTCCCTCATAATATGGCTTCAACCTTTGACCATTGACCTTGAACTAGCTTCCATCATCCGCCTTGATTTCAAAATCTCCATATTTTCCAACTTCGGTTATCACATAGGGACCCATCCATCTAGAGTTCAACTTTCCCGGAAAAAGTCGATAGCGGGAATTGAATAGAAGGACTTTGTCCCCTTTGTGCAAGGCCTTTTGTCTAATCCTCTTGTCATGGAGCAATTTCGTCATTTCTTTGTAAATCTTGGCATTCTCATTGGATTGTAGTCGGAATTCCTCCAACTCTTGAATTTGAATCATCCTCTTTTGGCCACACAATTTGAGATCAATATTAAGTGCTCGGATTGCCCAAAAAGCTTTGTACTCCAATTCGATTGGCAAATGACATGCTTTTCCATAGACAAGCTTGTAAGGGGAGGCTCCTATGGGAGTCTTATAGGCCGTCCTATAAGCCCAAAGAGCGTCATCAAGCTTTGTGCTCCAAACTTTTCGGGTCTTGTTCACGACTTTATCAAGGATTTGCTTGATCTCTCTATTCGAAACTTCAACTTGACCGCTTGTTTGAGGATGATATCCCAAGCCGGTTCTATGTTGAACACCATATTTGGTCAAAAGAGATGCGAGTTTCTTTTCTTGAAAATGCGTTCCTCCATCACTTATGATTGCTCTAGGAACTCCAAATCTTGGGAAGATTATTTTCTTGAAGAGTTTGGTGACCGTTTTTGCATCATCATTTGGAGTGGCAATTGCCTCCACCCACTTTGAGATGTAGTCTACGGCCACAAGGATGTACTTATTCCCATTGGATGTCACAAACGGACCTTGGTAGTCGATCCCCCAAACATCGAAGATCTCCATCTCTAGAATGCCCCTTTGTGGCATTTCGTTCCTCCAAGAGATATTCCCCGTTCTTTGACAAGCATCACAATGAATGATGAATTCCCTTGTGTCTTGAAACATTGTAGGCCAATAGAAGCCCGATTGAAGAATTTTTGCAATGGTCCTCCTTGCTCCATGGTGCCCACCGTAGGGTGATGAGTGACACCCTTCCAAGACTCCTTGGACTTCCCATTGAGGGATACATCTCCGGTAGAGCCCATCACTACACTCCTTGTAGAGGTTTGGGTCATCCCAAAAGTACCTCTTTACTTCGAATAGGAACCTCTTTCTTTGGTTGTGGTTCAAATTTGGAGGGAGTACTTTTCCAACAATATAGTTAGCATAATCGGCAAACCATGGAGTGATGTGCCTTTCAAGTTGTGTTTGAATGGCCATCAAAATATCGTCGGAAAATGAATCATTGATCGGTGTTTCTCCATGTTCATCATGAAACCGGATCCTTGACAAGTGATCCGCCACTACATTTTCGGCTCCTTTCTTGTCTCTTATTTCCAAGTCAAATTCTTGAAGAAGCAAAATCCATCTCAACAACCTTGGTTTTGCCTCCTTCTTTATCAAGAGATGTCGGAGAGCACGGTGATCCGAAAAGACAATCACCTTGGATCCAAGTAAGTAGGAACGGAATTTGTCTAAAGCATAGACAATGGCAAGAATCTCCTTCTCGGTGGTATCATAATTCACTTGGGAGGGGTCAAGTATCTTGCTTATATAATAGATGGCATGAAGAGCTCTTCCTACCCGTTGGCTAAGAACCGCTCCAACGGCGTAGTTACTAGCATCACACATAATCTCGAACGGTAGTTCCCAATTCGGAGGTTGAATGATCGGTGCCGAGATTAGTGCTTCCTTGATTCTATTAAAGGCTTCAACACACTCATCAGTGAAATGGAATTGGGCATCTTTAAGCAAGAGTTGAGTGAGAGGTTTCGCTATTTTTGAAAAATCTTTTATGAAACGGCGATAGAAACCCGCGTGACCGAGAAAACTTCTCACCCCTTTAACATTCACGGGAGGTGGGAGTTTCTCTATCACCTCAACTTTAGCTTTATCGACCTCGATGCCCTTTTCCGAAAATAAGTGACCCAAAACAATTCCTTCATTGACCATGAAGTGACACTTTTCCCAATTTAAAACAAGACTAACATCTTCACATTTTTGCAACACAAGAGAAAGATTATACAAACATGAGTCAAAGTCCTTTCCATAAACACTAAAATCATCCATAAAAACTTCCATTATGGTCTCTAGGTAGTCGGAGAAGACACTCATCATGCATCTTTGGAAAGTGGCGGGGGCATTACATAAACCAAAAGGCATCCTCCTATATGCAAAAGTACCATAAGGGCATGTGAAGGTGGTCTTATGTTGGTCATCCGGGTGTATAGGGATTTGGAAGAATCCCGAATACCCGTCAAGGTAACAAAAGAATTTGTTGGAGGCTAACCTCTCAAGCATTTGGTCAATGAATGGTAGGGGGAAATGATCCTTTCTTGTTGCGGAATTCAATTTTCGATAGTCAATACACATACGCCAACCGGTGATCTTCCTTGTGGGTATTAGCTCATTCTTTTCGTTTGTCACCACCGTGGTACCTCCTTTCTTAGGTACCACTTGGACGGGGCTAACCCACAAAGAATCCGATATGGGATATATAATTCCCGCATCAAGTAATTTCATAACCTCTCCTTTGACAACTTCTTGCATGTGGGGGTTCAATCTTCTTTGAGGTTGTATGGTAGGTCTATGGTCCTCCTCTAGATGAATTCTATGCATGCAAAAGTTGGGACTTATCCCCTTAAGGTCATCTAGACTATAACCTATAGCCTTCTCATCTTGTTTCAACACATTAAGCAATTTTCCCAATTGGTTCTCATCAAGTCTATCATTAACAATCACGGGTTTGGTCTTTGATTCATCAAGGTAAGCATATTTCAAATTTGGGGGAAGGGGTTTTAGAGTAGGAGTTTGTACCTCACTTTCCTCCTTTGGAGTTTCATTGAGAATTTGCTCCATCTCCATTAGACATTCCATTCTCATGGCATATTCAACTTGTTCTTCATTCTCATCAATCTCATCACCTTCAAATTCCATGATGGATTCCTCTTGCTCTTGAGCTTGTAAAATGTCTTCTAGGATGGATTGCTCATCCTCTATAGGTTGACATGCTTCCACAAGGATGTTATGCACCAATTCGGATTGTGCATGAGTAAGTTCTTTGTTAGCTAGAGCGGCCTCAAAAAGATCTACCTCCAATTCCCAATACATATTTTTAGCCTCACTTAATTCCAAGGCTTCCAATGCTTGCATGGGATCTTTGAAGAAAGGTATACTTAAGTGGTCCTTTAAAAAACAATCTATAAGGTCCATCTTGCAAAATATCAAACAACTTGAAAATAATTAGAACAAACCTTGAGGAGTTTTACTTCCCCAAGGCGAAGAAAGACACAACTAACAACAATATAAGAAAATCTAAATCAAGTTAACACGTTCCCGGCAACGGCGCCATTTTTGGTCGGGATTATTTTTAACTAAATTTTTCGGTTACTTGTCGTTAGGAGCACCTAGACCAAAACACAATTTATAACTTCACAAACAACTCTACAATTAGTAAAGAGGCAAGTAAAGGTCGGATCCCAAGGGACGGGAACTGAGATGAGATTTCTATTGCAACTTGTGGTGTCTTAGGGGGTGTCACAATTGGGGTTTGATGTAGAAGATCACTAAACTAAATAGCAATGAAAGTAAACAAGCAAGATGAATTAAAAGGGATGTAAACAATTGATAAAAAGCACTAGGGTGTCATGGGGTCATAGGGGATTCATGGGAATTGATCATACAAACATATTCTCAAGTTATAAGCAAGCAATTATTGTTGTGATGTATCGAGTTGGTTTATATCTTACAATCCTAGGAAAGTTTTGGTCCCGGAGCCGAATCGATTAGATTGTACAACACCTACAAGTCGACTTAGTCTCCCCCACTCAACAACATGCATGGTCTAATGAGACTCGAGTTGGTTTATGTCTTACAAGTCTCATTGAAAAGATAGGTGATGGGTAAAAAATACAAGGATTCATAGGCTCATATTTCATCAAACATAACATGTGCATGAGTTGAGATCACAACAAGCAAGTAAATAAACTATGAAAGCATATTAATTTAAGCATGAATCGTTCCCCATGTTGGTTTCCCCTAATTACCCATTAACCCTAGCTAAGTAACTACTCACTCATTATCATGTTGAACATGCTAGCAAGGTTGTCAATCATACCAACAAAGTGAAACATGATGAATAAATGAAAGTGATTAACAATAATTAAAGAGGGATTAAGAGAATTATACCTACTAATGATCCAATAATAAAGCAAAGAATAAAAGAAGTACTTGATGCTTGATTGAGAGGTTGTCAATCTCCCAATAATAACCCAAATAATCTTCAATTACCCAAAATAAAGGATGAACAAGAGAGAGATTAAGGAAATAAAACTTGTATTAAAACTTGATTAATTGTTGATTACAAGATTAAAGAGAGATTTGATTGATATTAACTACACTAAAGATTGCTAAGAAGAACATCCTCTTCTAATTAGACTAATGGGGTATTTATAGTGGGGATTAGGTGGATGAATTAGGGTTAACTAAGGGCTTAAATGAAAATTAAGTCCCTACTTAAGGAAACGCCGGTCTTTTTGGAAAGACTCCGGTCTCTAGAAAAATATGTGCATCCTTCCTTGAAGCTTGAAGAAGACGAAATGGGTCTGCCTGAGAATCCGGGCGTCTTTAGCACGGGACGGGCGGATTTTGTGGTCTCTGCCCGGGCGTCTTGTGGTGGAGACGGGCGTCTTCTGGGTCTTTTGCCCGGGCGTCTTGGGGAGAAGACGCACGGATTGTGGTGGTGGAGACGGGCGTCTTCTGGGGAAGACACACGGATTGCTGTGCAGTCTCGTTTCTTCTTCTTTTCTTCCTTTTTCTTCATAAAATCCTTGGGGATTTCCTCGGGGATGCAAGGATCTTTTCTCATCATTGCGCATCTACTATAGTATGTACAAGGGCCTTCTAATCTTGTCTCTCCTTGATGCTTGGTCATTGAATTCAATCAATTTAGCCTCATTTTGCCATGAAAATGCAAGGTTTGCACTCCTTTCCTACCAAGGGATCAAAACTTCAAATAATATGCAAAACAAAGGACTAAAGACAATAAATGACCCAAATATGCACTAAAAAGCATGGGAACAAGGCTAATTCGGGGACTAAATGTGCTCTAATTATGGTCACATCAATGTACCAAGTTGAGACCCTATTTTGAAAGTCACCCCATTATAGTCAGGACCAATCTGCCCATAAAATCTGTCCTGCGTAAACCTGAACTTTCAGGCAGGATGGCCAAATGGTCAGTACAGATTAGCACATACGACATCTCTTTTGAACCCAGGGCAGCGATCAAATCGCAGGCCCTAGCAGACTTTGTGGCTAATTTTAGCCCTAACCTGGAACCAGACCTGATAAAAGAGCTCAACCAACTAGAAAATAAAACCCCAGACCAGGAATAGACCCTATTCATAGATGGGGCATCTAACGCCAGGGGGACAGGGTTAGGACTAGTACTTAAATCACCACAGGGAGACGTGATAGCTCAGGCTATAAGCCTGTGAATTCAAAGCTGCCAACAATGAAGCAGAATATGAAGCCCTGATAGCAGGCTTAAAGGTATGTCTAGACCTCGGTGTTCAAAACCTAAAGGTAAAAACTGATTCACTCTTAATTGCTAATCAAATAAAGGGAATTTATACGGCTAAGGATGCAAAAATGATTTCGTATTTAGAATATGCAAAAAACCTTACCGCTAAATTTGCTTTATTTGACATAGATCAAATATCAAGAGACTGAATACCCAGTGATGCTCGGCCACCTAGGTTCAAATTTCACCCCCATTGTTTTCGACAAAATACCAATTGTGCACTTATTAGAGCCAACCATCAAAGAAACCCGAACAGGTCAATCCCGTCAATCGGACGAACTCTTGGACTAAACCCTATTATGACCGGTTTCTCCGAGGAATACTGCCTCGGGGTAGACATGAGGCAAGGGCTTTTAAAATTAGAGCTTCAACTTATGCTATCATCAATAACACTGCTGTTCAAGAGATCGCAGTCGGACACTACTTGAGATGCTTGGAGCACAGCGAAGCCAAACTAGTACTTCAATAAATACATGATGGACACTATGGCAACCACAAAGGAGGAAAGAGCCCGACAAGCAAAGTTCTCGGACAAAGCTACATCGGCCTACACCGAGGGTCGATCGCCTGAATACTCTTCAAAGTGCGAAGCCTGCCAAATTCATGCACCAATCATACATAAACCATCTGAACTCCTCCATTCAATCTCCGCACCCTGGCCATTCATAAAGTGGGGCATGGATATTGTGGGAAAACTGCCTGTAGCTCCAGGACAAAAAGTCTTCATGTTAGCTATGACTGATTACTTCTCCAAATGGATTAAGGCTGACTCTTTCAGGCAAGTAACTGAAAAAGAAGTAATATCCTTCATCAAGACAAACATCATTTGGAGATATGGAGTCCCATCAGAAGTAGTATGCGACAACGGAACTCAGTTCGTAGGGAAAAGGACCCAAGCATTTTGCCAAGAATGGAATATCAACCTGGTAACATCAACCCCTGGATACCCAAAGGCTATTGGCCAAAGTGAGTCAAGCAAGAAGGTAGTCATAAGTCGCCTAAAAAAGAAGTCAAAAGAAGACGAGGCGGATGGGTCAAGAACTTCCATTAGTACTATGGGCGGACAGACAACTCCAAAATCGCAGGCCAAACACCTTACTACTTGGTGTATGGCTGTGAAGCTGTCATTCCTGCAGAAGTACGAGTACCAACATCCAGATGCAGCCTGAACAACGTTGAAGCAAACAAAGACTTGATGCAAGACAACTTGGTCCTAACAGAAGACTTAAGAGACGCTGCCAAAATCAGGATGGCATCATATCAACAAGCAGTCGCCTGGACTTACAATAAAAACGTCAGGGTCAGGGTATTTAAAGAAGGAGACCTTGTCCTACGCAAAGTATTTCCAAATAAAAAAGAAAAATAAGCAGGCAAATTGGCTCCCACATGGGAAGGCCCTTACTTAATTGATTCAATTGTTGGACAAGGAGCATACAGGCTCCAAACGCTAGAAGGGGAAATGATCCCGAGATCCTGGAATGTAACTCATTTAAAATTATTCCATATGTAAAGATCAGGCTACAACCAGGTATAAATTCAATCACTATTCAACCTAACGTGCTACGTGATAAACTACATGTTTTACATGCCCTGTCTGTATTTTATATCTGTTCAAACTAACCTATCTATTTACTTTTTGAATCCTGAACAATTATACATAATAAAAGATCATATGCATAAATATTCAGGATTGAGGGCTACTCTACTATACATTCCTGAAACAATAATTTCTTTGCACTTAACTGTGCCTGACGAGTTGGTAACCGCCACCAGATATAGTAAAAAGTCAGGACCAATCAGGCATGAAATAATTGCCGACGACTAGGTTTATCCCACGGATTACAACCTTGGACGCAAAGAAGACATGTGTAAGGGTGTTCTCTCCCAAACACTTAGTCTAAAATGCCCTCTTGACAGTCGAATACCAAGCCCTCCAGGCTAGGCGGGGGACATAAGCCCTCCGACAGTTTTTCCCACCCCTTCAACCACTATAGCAAAAAACTATACTTGGTTGAATTACTCATGAATAACAATATAAAACGAAAATAATGTGCAGGTCATTCAAATGAAATATTTGACAGACCCAACAGGATGAAACTCACAAATCAAGCAAAGTCAAAAGTGAAATCAGCCAAAAGAAGGCCACCATGCCTATATCAATAAAAACCTTTACCCCCTGGGGCAAAGGCGCCAAAATATTCATAAAGGCTAGGTATAGTCTCCCTGACCCAAGACAGGAAAATACAAATATTGTTTGTCCAGAGACATCCCCCCTGGATGGGCCAAAATACCAACTGAAAAAATATACTACAGTTTCTCCTTAGAAACAGCAGCAGCATCAACAACCTGCTCCCCACTCTTAGCCAGATCAGCGTCAACGTCCTGCTCCCCTAGAGAGTCGACCTCCTGTTCATTCTCCATATTATGCAGGTCAGGATACTTTGAGGCAGCAAAAGCCATCTCAGCCTCAGGGTTCCACTTTGCCCTGGCCTCGACAAGTTCTGACATAGCATCCGCCCTTCCCTTGATATAGAAGTAGAGGGAAGCATCATCCAGCTTGAACTCCAAGTCATCCCTCTCTTGGGTGAGCTCCTCATTTCTGTCCAAGGCCTCCTACAACAGCCGCTTGCTCGAAACTGCCTCAGTCTTAGCAGCATCCCTCTCAGCCTGCACCCTTATCAAGTCAGCAGCTTTAGCAGCCAGGTCAGCTCGTGAAAAATCCAGCTCAGACTTTAGCCTATCATAATTTGATCTCATCAGATCAATTCTGGCTACCAAAGAAGTAGCCTGATAGGCATTATATAGACAGGTCGCAGCACCCTGATCAAAAATAGAGAGAAAAGAATGAGTAACTTACCCTAATAATAGAAAACTACCAAAACAAAATACACATGGAAATTGTTCCAACCTACGTCCCTTACGACAGCTAATGCACCAGCCAAGAGGCTGACTGAATGATCCACTGAAGCAACTGCCTGAGTAGTAGTCTCAACAGGGTCAAGGGTGAGCATGACATATGATTTAGAAGCAGCATAATCCCTGATCGTCACCCTAGCAGCCTCCATATTGTCCAACCTGCTCTCACCTCCCGACCAAGGCGTAAACATCAACATCTTCAATTTTCCTTTTTTGGGCCAAATTTGAACGTGTTTCGTTGGGGCAAGCAGTACAAAAGTGACCTTGGCGAAAGATCGATCTGTTCGATCAAGTCAATAACAGGGTCAGCATCCCCGCTTCCCTGGGACCCTTCCTCCTTAATCTTAGCCACCTAAAAGGTCACCATACCAAACCTGGCAAGGCGAATAGACGACACCGGTGGCCGCAACACGAAATACTTTGTATCGACAATATAAACCCGACATCATCGTAAAGCCTAAGTAAAAAGAAAGGAAAGATTAAGATAGACTTACTCGCCCGAGGTAGTGGCACTAGCAGCCTCTGAAGTTTTAGCCGCCCAGGAGCACCGTCGGCCTTCAAACAATGAGGAAGGTGACCAACCCCACAACAGAGAGGCTGGACCTCTCCAAAGGAGGAATAGCGAGGAAAGCGAGAAACATTGGGAGTGGGATTCTCGGTTTGAGAACCCGTCATCAATCGCACACATAAGAGGTATGACTTATTATAATTTTTATTTTTTACTAACAAATAAAACATGCAGGGCAAAGAAAGAAACCAAAAGACTCACCAAAGAACGCAGCCTCATGATTCAAATACGCTAAGTCGACCCACGAATGGTCCCGACAAACATGTACCAAAGAGCCCAACCTTTATCATGGCCACTTTGTCCAAATTACTCAAAAGAGGAGTAGTAGACGCCCGACCATAAAACTTATACGGCCAGGACTGTTTGTTTTAACAGCATAACAGGTCTTCAAATCGTCAAGAGAAAAAGAAATATTGTGTTTTTTACAAAGATTCTCAATGGAACATACAACCTTTCACACCATTGGCATTAACTGATAAGATGGAACACTGATCTCCTTGATAACCTCAACCATAAGAGGAGAAAAAGGAAGCTTACACCGCCTTGAAAGCCCGATCATGGATGCGAACCAACCAGACAAGGACAAGCCCGGTCGGCCACGATAGGAGAATTCTCGGGATCCAGACTTCAAAGATTAGCAGGATGATCCCCTTATCCTTCAAAATCTTCTCAAACTCAGGCTTCAAACGGTTTGCAGGAGACTGATCCTCATTTAAAGCCTTCGTAGGCTTGAATTGGAAATCACCATGAAATATTGAGATCATCTCCAATGGAGAATCACTCGGCTTATTGATTGTGGGAGATGGAGCAGCAGAAGAAGTAGGCAGATTTTCAGAAGAAGTTTCCTAAGGATTTTGAGGAGGAGGAGTTGTAGGAACCGCTACCCTGGTAGATTTTTTCTTTGCATCCATTATTTGAAAGATTATGAAGAATTGATTAAAGATTGAAGAAGTTGGAAATTCAGAGAACTGAAGAAAAAGATTATCAAAGAGGGAAAATAAGAAGAGATTGCTTTGGTGAGTTCAACTTAATGAAGCACGCAGGTATTTATAATGAAGAGGATTAGGGTTTCAGCCGCAAAGGAAGTGGATAATCATTAAGGAAGTTGCAGTAAATATCACACGCGTCAGCAACTGCAGTAAAATAGCCGTTACAGGAAACTGACTAGGCAATTCTTAACCGTTGGGTAATCTTCCTAAAAATAAAGTTATCTCCTCGTTTTTTCATCCTGGCACACTGCAAATGAGAAGATAAGGGGCAATTGTTAGGCCTGGAAATCATGAGACCTTCCCGATCGGATCTCGCTTTGAACTCCGATTGCCAGGTACATCAGGGTGTCAGGCTATCAGGGCACATGAAGATAGGCACCAGGCCATGGAGAGGGCAACGGTCAAAATATCAGGACGATATTAGACCAAATACGCGTGTTATAAAGGAATTATATACGCATCATTAAGTATGAAGATTACGCAGTAAATGCAGTAATTAAGAGAGGAATAATTGGCAATTATTCCTGGTAATTATGGAGAATAAACCGCAATTAAGACCGTATCAAGCAGCCGTTCAAGGAGGAAGCCTATATAAGGAATACTTTGAAGATATTGGAGGCAAATCATTCACACGCAAGAAGAAGCATACACAATACATAGAGAGAAATAAGCATTGTTATAATCATATAATTATTCTCCCAAATTGCATATTGAAATCCTCTCCTGGCTTGGTGCCCGTGGTTTTTTCCCATTCAAGGGTTTTCCACGTACAAAATTACTTGTCTTATTGTTATTGTTGTTATTTCATTTATAGCTTATTATTGTACCCTGACGACCTGACCAAGAGACTATCTAGAGCTAGTTAACCTTACACAACTCTACCCTGACCTGATTTCGCCTTGCGCAAAATCCATACAAAACAGTATACAAGACTATGTTATGGTCAAGCCCTCAATTACGAATCAAGATTGTGGAAGAGATATTCAAGCGTTATGAGAAGACGAAGCTCGTCTAAAGGTTAATCAAGCTTGGATGATGAAGTAGCCTATGCTCGAAGATCTCCTAAGAAGATTAGAATAGTATAGGTGATTATCTCATAATGGTAACATAAGAATGAATTTCTTATACTGGCAAAGTTATAGCTTGACAGCTATAACATTACTTGTGAAAGAGCTCAATGTTATAGCTCTTCTACTATAAAATTGAGATGTTGAGTTTATATTACATGACTTAAGATGTTTTCAAAATTGTTTTTGAAAAATGTTTTTTGTTTCTTTTAAATGTTTTAGCAAAAGTATTTATTTAATAAGGAAGCCCATATTTTAATAGAGTGTGGTTTTATTTTGAACCTATGGTTAGTAATTATGCTGGATCAACTTATGAGTTGAGCCATATTACTAATTAGGGTTTTAACAAAGCATACTCTTAAACCCTAAAATCTGACCTAACTTCAAGCTAGGGTTTTCACGAAAAACGAGGCATATGGGCCGTGTTTGTTCCGTGTAAACCTAAGGGATACAAGCTATTGTTGTTAAGAATTTATTCTCTTAACATATCTTTTATGTTTTAGCTTGATTTGGTAATTTTGATAAAGATATTTTTGTTATGGAAAATCTTATCATATCTTAAGATTTATGGAAAAGATAATAGAGGAATAATTTATATTTTATCTTTTGGAATATTCTCTATTATCTCTTAGGATTTTAAGGAAATAAATTACAAAGATATGATTGTTTGCATATCTTATGTTTTGGCCATTAGGGTTTCTTGTTAAACCGTGTGCCATGTAAGACCTTCAAGCATAAATTGATTTTATTTTTAAGAGCAAAAACCGTGTGTTTCAAAACAAAGAAAACTGTTTTGCTATTTTCGAAAAAGGTCGTGTGTTGATAAACTCGTATATTCGTTCTTTAGTTATCGTTATAAGATAATAGTGCTCTATCGATTTCTTACTCGTTCATTAACGTGAACTTTTAGTAGAATCATTAAGTGCTTTCTTATTAGCGTAAGTTAGTCACTCGAGTATTTAACGGTACTCACTTGAGTTACAACTAGGGTTAGTTGTACGAGTTGGGTTAGTAAATTTGTAATCCGTAGAAAGGTACTAAATTTATTAATCGAGAATAGTGGACGTAGGTTTCGATTTGTGAAACAGAACCACTTCAAAAACTGTGTGTCTCTCTCTTTCGTTCGTTTGTTTATTTCGTTCTTGTTCGTTAGTTAGTTAGTTAATTAGTTAAAGTTTAATCAATAAACTTTAAATAATTAATTATACATATACAATCGAAAAAGAGGTAAAAGTTTTTAATCCTCAATTCGCTCCCCTTCTTGAGTATTTTGGATCGATAGACTCTTCACTTGTGTTCTCCTTTGATTGTTGCTATGCACCAGTCTGCTGGTACCTTGATATACTGATGATAGGTTGATGGTACAGCCTTGACATTATGGATCCATGGCCTGCCCAAGATTGCATTGTAGGATGATAAGCAATCCAGGGCTCCAAATTTCTCATAGAATGAGATACCTTTAACATAAGTAGGGAGATGGATTTCTCCTATTGTGCTTCTGGTTTCTCCACTGAATCCTACCAACACACTGGATTTCTTGGTGATTTGTTCTTCACCAATATTCATGGATTTCAGTACATTAAGCATGATTAGGTTCACTGAGCTGCCTCCATCTATCAGGATCCTCCTCACTGTAGCAGTTCCAATCTGCATTGAAATTACCAGGCCATCATGATGAACGTTAGGAATCCCTACCAGGTCACATTCACTGAAAGTGATTGATGGGACATGATCCGGTTTGCAGGGTGATGTAGTCCTTGGCGTCTTGGCTATCTTCTTTGCTGCTGAGCTGGTCAGGCCACAAATTTTCGATCCACCAGATATGAATTTTACTTCATAAATTGGAGTTGGTGGAGGAAGGTTGCAGTCCTGCTTTTGCTTCTGGTTCTCCTTGCTCTGATCTCTATTTCTTCCCTTTGTTCTGATCAAGTCCTTTAGGTATCCGGATTTCAACAGGTAGGCCACTTCTTTCCTCAGGGTGAAGCAATCATCCGTTGTATGTCCAATGTCCATGTGGAATTCACACCATTTGGAGTTGTCTCTCTTAGGGTTGGGATTTTCCACCTTCCTAGGTCATTTGACTGCTGGTCCCATGTTGTCAAGTCGCTGGATCAGGCCTGCAATATCAACACTGAAGTTATGTTCAGAAATAGGTGGGAAAACTTTAGCCTTACCTTGATACTGATATGCCAGGTTGACTTCTGAATGGTCTGGCCTGGAATATAGAGTAGGTATGTAATTGTTTCCTTTATTGCTCTTCCTATTGCTCTTTTCGTAGTTCTTTGATCCACTGGATGATCCGATTTTGTAGCTTTTATCTTCTTCCAGCCTGATATATGCAAGAGTCTTGGCTTGGACATCTTCGAAGGTATGACAGGGATGTTTAGTGAGTTCATTGTATAAATCACTATGAGGTAGTAGCCCTTGTCTGAAAGTCTCCACTGCTGTTCCAACGTCACACCTGGGAATGGACACTTTATTCTTGTTGAACCTAGCGAGGAATACCCTAAGAGTCTCCTCTGGCTTCTGTGTAATCCTGTAAAGATCACTGGACCGCTTCTCCAACTCCCTGCTGCTTGCAAACTGCTGGTTGAAGTTGTTGATCAGGTTGGCAAAAGAATGGATGCTCCCAGTTGGCAGGTTTATGTACCATTGCTGATGTGACTCATATTTACACACATTTAGTCCCCTAATTGAGCCTATTTTGCATACTAAGATAACATTCCATTGCCATTTTATCCGTTAAATGCTTTCTATTTTGCTTTCCTATCGCCTTGTGCTTGTTTTGTAGGAAATGAGACAATTAGGCGGAGATTCCCATCTCTTGAGCTTATTTGGAAGGACATTGACGATCTTGGTAGAACGAGTGTGGAAGAAGAGGCAAGAACTAAAGACCAATATTGCAAGAATAAGAAGTATGCGAGAGGAAGCATTCTGAACAGCAATCCGAGCGTCCAAAGCAGGAAGCCGCTCGTCCAAGTGCCCCAGAATCCGAGCGTCCCGACCCCCAGCCGCTCGTCCTACCTACCCAGAATCCGAGCGGATTACCCTTGTGTACGAGCGTCCCTCGGCGTCTTCAACAAGGATGTGCATCTCTCCAAAATACTTGTATTTCCCTACTTAGAACTTAGAATTGTTAATTACTAATTTAGCCTTAGTTAACCTAATGAGGCACTACTATATATACCCCATTTTGATGGTAATAAAAGGGGGCTTCCACATTAGAAAATCCTCTTAGAATAGATTAGGAGTAGACTAGATTAGATTACTCTTTAATCTTTCCACAAATTTCACATTAATCTCTCCTTAATTATTGTTCAAGTTTATTAATTTTGGGTAATTGAAGATTATTGGAGAATTGACAACTTTTCATCAATCAATCAAGTTCTCTTCTTTTATTCTTTGCTTTATTATTTGGATCATCTCAAGTTTGGTATAATTCCTTTACTCTTTACCTTTTTATTGTTTGTTTCCTTAAGCTCTTATCATGTTTATACTTGTTGTAATGATTAACACCATTAATGACATGTTTTCCATGATAATGAGTGAGTAGTCTCTTAACTAGGATTAGTGTGTAATTAGGGGAAACCAACATGGGGAATAATCATGCTTAATCTAATATGTTTTCATAATTAAATTGCTTGCTTGTTGTGATGTCAACCTATGCACATGTTATGTTTGATGAAATGCTAAGCCTATGAATCCTTGCATTTATAACCATCTCTTAACTATTCAACTTGACTTGTAAGATATAAACCAACTAGAGTCTTGTTAGACCACGCATAGAAGTGATTAGGAGGAAAGTAAGTCGACTTGTAGGTGTTGTACAATCTAATCGATTCGGCTCCGGGACCCAACTCTTCCTAAGAACCGTAAGATATAAACCAACTCGGTTCCTCTACAACATTAATTGCTTGCAACCTTGTGAACATGTTTGTATGATCAACCCCCATGAATCCCCCATGAACACATGATATCCTAGCACTTTTAATCATTTGTTTACATCCTTCATTCCATTGCTTGTTATACTTTATTGCTTGTATTAGTCTAGAACACAACTACAAACCCAAACAAATTGTGACACTAGCATAAATTGAGATAGATAGACTTAGACCCCAAAGCACACCGTCCCATGGATCGACCTCGACTTACCACTAACTAGTTGTTTGTTGAGTATTATAAGTGTGTTTTGATTGGGTGTACAACGACACGCTCACGTCAATTGCAGAGCAGGTCCTGTCAGGGTTGTTCCAAACCCTTTGCACATGCAAACATGCCTGAACTCACTTGGGATAGATGCAGCTAACATTTTCTGTTTATAGAGAGCTACATGATTCTGTGGATCTGTGGTCCCATCATAAATTTTCATAGGCAGAATCACAAATTTTTTAGGCAGATCCACTTTTGCTATTTCGTCTATAAAAGGCGAATCAGCATAGCTGTCAGGGGCAGCCTCCTCCAAGCTGGCCGGAACTCCAGGTATCTTTTCGAATTTTTCATTCAGTTTCTTGATCTCTTGGACTACTGCCATCATGATGGCTACTACGTATTCATCAGGTTTTTATTTGTTATTGTTTGGTTCGCCATCACCATCAACATTGATAAATTTAGAGCCACTTGGACTCCCAAAGCTGGAGAAATCAATGTTTTTGATGATTGAGGCAAATGGTGTTCCTGGCTGGAATCTAGAGCCTGCTCCTTGAGTTTCTTTTCCAGTTTTTGTTTCAGAGCTGACTCAGATTCTCTTAACTGAAGGATTTCAGTCTCGGTTTGGGCTACCTTGTCCTTCAGACCTTCCAACTCAGCAAGTTGCTGGAGAGCTGCGTTCAATTGTTCTTTGATTGTAGGCTGGGCCATTCTTGTAGGTTATTTGGATTTTTGTGAGATAAGAAAAAAAAAGATTTTTAAAGAGCTAGATGCCCCACGGTGGGCGCCAATTGTTTTGTATGGATTTTACGCAGGGTGAAATCAGGTCAGGGTAAGTCTAGGCAGGGTTAACTAGCTCGAACTTATTTGTGAATAAGCAAGGCAGGCTACGAAACAAGAAAAGTTAAGTAAGACAAACTGTTGGACCATATAAATATATGTTTATGTTTTGATGATGTCAAGAGTGCTTTATATTCTATATACTCGTTGCGCGTAATTGTTTGTTTAGTCCTTTTAGATTAGACTTACTAATCGCAAGCATTAAAGAATTGTGATGGAAGTATATAAGAACATATCGTGATCAAGCCCTCAATCAAGGATCAAGATATTATAAGCTATTAAAGTATTACTCAAGCATTCATGAGAAGATGAAGCTCATTTAAAGATTAATCAAGCTTGAATAATGATGAAGCCTACATTCGAAGATCTCCTAAGAAGATTAGAATAGTGTAGGTGGTTATCTCGTAATGGTAACGTAAGAATGCACTTTTTAGATTGGTAAAGTTATAGCCTCACAGCTATAACATTGCTTATATAAGAGCTCAATGTTATAGCTCTTCTACTATAACATTGAGATGTGAATTTTATATAATACACGACTAAAATGTTTCAAATTGTTTTTGAAAAATGTTTTTGTTTCTTTTAAATGTTTTAGCAAAAAGTATTTATTATGCAAGTGAGGTTATATTCTTATTGAGGATGGTTTTATTATAAGCTTATAATTAGTAATTATATTGAATCAACTTATGAGTTGAGTCATGTTACTAATTAGGGTTTCTAATATTACATACTCTAAAACCCTAAATCTAACCTAATGTCAAGCTAGGGTTTTCACGAAAAACAAGGCCTATGAGCCGTGTGGACTCTCGTGTAAACTTAATAATATAAGTTAAGTATTGTTAAGATTTTATTCTCTAAAATTATCTTAACATATCTTTTATATCTAGCATGATATGGTTATATATGATAAGATATTTTTGTTATGGAAAAACTTATCATATCTTAAGATTTAAGGAAAAGATAATAGGAGAATAATTGATAAAATTATCTTCTAGTTATTCTCTATCATTTCCTAAGATTTGAAGGATAGAAATAATAAGATATGATTTGTTTACATATCTTATATTTCGGCCATCTAGGGGTTTAAGGAAAATATATTAAGTATATATTTGATTGGATTATCTTATAATTATCCTATATCTTTTCTAAGAGATTGCTTAAATAAAATAAGGAAAGTTGTTATGATTTTTCCTTATTTTCATTCGGTATATCTAGGGTATTGAGGAAAGAATATTAGGTGAATATATGATAAGATAATCTATTAACAATTTACATCTTTTCCTAAGATTTTATGGATAAAAATAATAAGATATGATTCTATTTTCATATCATATTATTTCGGCCATATTAGGGTTTCAAGGAGACCGAAACTCCTCTCACCCTTGCTCCTCTTTACTATAAATACTTTACTCTTTGCTACATTTGAAAGTAAGACCTGTGAGCATAATTTTGATTTATTTTCGAAAATAAAAAACCGTGTTTTAAAGCAAGAAAACCGTTTTGTTATTTTCGAAAAAGGTCATGTGATTTATAAATTTGTGCATTCGTTCTTTCGTTATCGTTATAAGATTATAGTGCTTAATTGATTTCTTACTCGTTTATTAACGTGAACTTTTAGTAGAATCATTAGTGCTTTCTTATTAGCGTAAGTTAGTCACTCGAGTATTTAACGATACTCATTTGAGTTACAAGTAGGGTTATTTGTACGAGTTGGGTTAGTAAATTTGTAATCCGTAGAAAGGTACTAAATTTATTAATCGAGAATAGTGGACGTAGGTTTCGATTTGTGATGCTGAACCACTTAAAAAATCGTGTGTGTCTCTCTTCTCTTTCGTTTGTTTCGTTTTTATTTACGCTTTGTTTTAATTCGTTAATTAGTTGATTAGTTAATGTTTAACAATAAACTTTAAATAATTAATTACTTACAATCGAAAAAGTTGGCTAAGTTTTTTAATCCTCAATTCACCCCCCCCCCTCTTGAGTATTTCGGCTATTATTCTTCACAAACAAACAATAATAAGATAAGGAATTTGTACGTGGAAAACCCTTAAATGGGAAAAAACCACGGGCACCAAGCCAGGAGAGGATTTCACTATATTGTTGAGTAATTTAGCACAAATGATTATAAAACAACTAAAATGTTGTGTGAGAATGTTGTGTGCTAGAGTATGCGTCGTGTCTCCAAATAATCTTCAAGTGCTCCTTATATAGTCAATGCTGAACGACTGCCAAATCTTGTACTTAATGCTGAATATTCCTCCTTAATTGCTCGGATTAATGCTCCTTAATGCGCTTAATTATTCCCTTAATTGCCGGCTTTTATTACCAAATCTTCTCCATTAATGCTCCAATTATTATCCGAATATTGGTAATAATATCATCTTTGAATTGGTGAAATATTGTCCTTATATTTTGACCGTTGTCCTCTCCTTGGCTAGCGCCTATCTCTTGATGTCCTGATGTCTTGACACCTTGGTGGTCAGGACAGGGCGAAATATCGTCTTGAAATATCTGCGGATTTCCAGGCCTAACAACGGGGACAAAGGTGAAAGATTCTGACAACTCGTACAAAGCCCTCCAGACAGGCATAATCAAAACCCTCCAGCCAGGCTAAGGATAATAAGCCCTCCAGCCAGGCAAAAATCCTTTTATACGGGGACGAAGGTGAAAGATCCTGACAACTTGTACAAAGCCCTCCAGACAGGCATAATCAGAGCCCTCCAGTCAGGCCAAGGATCATAAGCCCTCCAGACAGGCAAATATCCTTTCAAAAGTACAACTATCGAAAAATAAGTGTAACCTTTGCAGCTATTTTTCAAATTTTCTGCAGGTTATGAAATATACATGATACAAATCGTGCAGGATATAAAAAACAAACGTGTCCCCAGGAGATGAACAACGTTACTGTTAGGCCTGGAAATCCGCAGACCACCCTGATCAGCATCTCATCTAAACCTGACTGCCAGGCTCTCAGGGTGCCAAGCTCTCAGGGCACATGAAGTTAGGCGCCAGGCCATGGAGAGGACAACGGTCCAAATATCAGGACAATATTTGATCATATCCACGTATATTAATGGAAATAAATACGCAGCATTAAGTATGAAGATTGTGCAGTAAATACGGTAATTAAGAGGGAAATATTCAGCAATTATTACCAGCAATTATGGAGAATATTCAGCCTTCAATGCTTGATCATGCAGTCGTTCAAGATAGGAAGCTATATAAAGAACACTTGAGAGATCTGAAGAAGAACATCATTCATACGCAAGAAGATATACACATATTACATAGAAATACAAGCATTGTTGTTATAATAAGAATATTCTCTCAAATCATATAGTGAAATCCTCTCCTGGCTTGGTGCCCGTGGTTTTTTCCCATTCAAGGGTTTTCCACGTACAAAATTGTTTGTCTTGTTATTTTTGTTATCTTGTTCACAGCTTAATATCGTACCCTGTCAACCTAACCAGAAATCTAATTAGAGCTAGTTAACCCTGCACGATATCACCCTGACCTGATTTCGCCTTGCGCAAAATCCACACAAAACAATTGGCACCCACCGTGGGGCATCTAGCTCTTTAATCCTTTTTTCTTATCTTACAAAAACTTAAAAACCTACAAAAATGGCCCAACCCACCGTTGAAGATCAATTGAATGCAGCTCTCCAAAAAATCGCTGAGTTGGAAAGCCCGAAAGAAAAAGTGGCCCAAATCCGGCAAATCCTGCAACCGAAAGAATCTGAGTCACCCTGAAGCAAAGATTGGAAAAAACCCAAGGGGGTGCTCTAGATTCCAACCAGGAACCCCATTTTCATCAATCATCAAAAATATTGATTTTTCCAGTTTTGGGAGCCCAAATACTCCTAAAATCACTAACGTAGATGGTGATGAAGAGCCGAAAAATGATGATAAACCTGATGAATCTACAACGGCTATCATGATGGCAGTAGTTCAGAAGATCAAGAAACTCAATGAAAAATTTGACAAGATACCAGAGTTCCCGCCAAAGTATGGAAGAAGTCGCCCCGATGACTATCTTTGATTCACCCTTCATAGACGAAATAGCAAAAGTAGACCTACCAAAGAAGTTCACAATTCCATCCATGAGGGTCTATGATGGAACCACGGATCCACAAAATCACGTGGCTCTTTACAAGCAGAAGATGTTGGTGTATCCATTCCTAGCGAATTCGAGACAAGTTTGCATGTGCAAGGGGTTTGGAACGACCCCCGACGGCGCCCCGCCCGCAATGGTACATCAATCGCCTCGCGATATCCACTCCTTTGCCAACCTGATTAACAGTTTCAACCAAAGAATTCGCAAGTAGCGAGGGAGTTGGAGAAACGATCCAAAGTGACCTTTACCGAGTTACACAGAAGCCCGACGAAACTCTCGGACATTCCTAGCAAGGTTCAACAAAGAAAAAGTATCTATACCCGGATGTGACGTTGGAACAAGAAAGGAGGCATTTAGACAGGGGTTACTACCACATAGTGACTTATACAATGAACTCACTAAGTATCCCCGCCACACCTTCGAAGATGTTCAGGCCAAGACCCTTGCCTTCATCAGGGTGGAAGAAGATAAAAGCTACAAGCTTGGATCACCCAAAGGGACCAAGGGATCATGAAAAAAGCAATAGGAAAAGCAACAGAGGGAACAATTACAGACCTACTCCATATTCCAGGCCAGATCAGTCAGAAGTCAACCTGACTCATGAGTATCAAGGTAAGGCTAAGGTTTATCCACCTATCTCCGAACATAACTTTTGTGTTGATACTGCAGGATTGATCCAGAGGCTTGACAACATGGGAACAGTTGTTAGATGGCCCAGGAAGGTAGAAAATCCAAATCCCAGAAGAGACAATTCAAAATGGTGCGAATTCCACATGGATATTGGACACACCACGGATGATTGTTTCACTCTGAGAAAGGAAGTGGCCTACCTGCTGAAATCAGGATACTTAAAAGACCTGATCAAGTCAAAAGGCAGGAATGCAAACCAGGATAAAGAAAATCAAGAGCACAAGCAGGATCGCAGCCTCCCTCCACCACCACCACTTTATGAAGTAAAATTCATATCAGGCGGTTCAGAGATTTGTGGCCTGACAAGCTCAGCGGCAAAAAAGATAGCCAGGACACCGAGGACCGTGTCACCCTGCAAGCTGGATCCTGTTCCAACAATCACTTTCAATGATTGCGACCTGGTGGGCATCCCTGATGTTCATCACGATGGCCTGATCATTTCTATACAGATTGGAACAGCCACAGTAAGAAGGATCTTGGTAGATGGAGGCAGCTCGAGAACCCGATCATGCTTGACGTCGAAAGCCATGAAGATAAACGAGGATCAAATCACCAAAAAATCCAGGCGTCCTAGTAAGGTTCAAAGGTGAAACCAGAAGCACTCTAGGAGAGATCCACCTCCCAACCTATGTGGAGGGAGTCTCATCCTATGAAAAGTTTGGGGTCCTTGACGCTTGTCATCCTACAACGCCATCCCGGGCGGACCACTCGGATTCACAATGTCAAGGCCGTACCATCAACCTATCACCAAGTGCATCAACATACCAATGACCGGGGCATAGCCACAATCAAAGGGGATCACAAGACAGCCAGAGTGCTACACAAAAGTGACCTTGAAGCCTTCTAAGGTAGGTAAGTCCCTGGCATAGCAATTACAATACCCTCGTCAGAGCACGTATGTAGCACCTCCCCGAATGGAAACAGACCAGGTAATTCTAGACACCGAGTACCCCACGGGTATGTTTTAAAAGGATCCGACGCGCCGGATAATGTCGGGCTGAATCGGTAAAATTCCTTAAAAATAAATCATCTTGGTTTGCTTGGTCACATTTTGATATGACTGGAATTAGTGCTGATATTATTACTCATAAGCTCAATGTTGACCCATCTTTTAAGCCTGTGCAGCAGAAAAGGCGCAAATTTGCAGCTGAAAGAAACACCATAATAAATGAAGAAGTAGAAAAACTCTTGGATATAGGGATGATCGAAGTAATGTACCCTGAGTGGTCACTAACGTAGTTGTTGTGCAGAAAAAGAATGGAAAGTGGAGAGTCTGTGTAGACTACACTGACCTGAACAAAGCTTGCCCTAAATATCCATTCCCCCTGCCTCATATTGATGCCATGGTAGACGCAACAGCAGGTCACGAAATGTTGACATTCATGGATGCTTCCAGCGGATTCAATCAAATAAAGATGCACCCTGCCGACTAGGAGAGTACTGCATTCAAGATGCAGACACGCGACATATACTTTGTTACACCGCCATGCCTTTCGGCCGAAGAATGCAGGGGCAACGTACCAAATACCGGTCAACATGATGTTTAAAGACCAGATAGGTGACATCATGGAAGTATACATAGATGACATGGTGGTGAAATCCAAGAATGAAGAAGATCATGTGAAGCACCTAGAAATAGCATTTGAGATATTAAAAAATATAACATGAAGTGAACCCCGCAAAGTGCTACTTTGGGGTCTCTGCAAGCAAATTTCTTGGATATATGGTCACAAAGAGAGGCATAGAAGCAAGCCACGAGCAGATAAAGGCCATCCCGGAACTACAATCACCCAAGTCCGTCAAGGATATCCAAAAATTGACAGGCCGGGGTAGCCGCCCCGAACCGCTTTATATCAAGATCTTCCGAAAGATGCAAAACATTTTATAACTTACTCAGAAAAATAAACAATTCCAAAGTGGACGGACGAGCATGAGGCGCTTTCCAGGATCTAAAATCCTATTTATCATCTCCACCCTTATCGGCTAAACCAGAAAAGGAGAACCTTTGTCAAGATACCTATCTCACACCGACACATCAATCGATGCGATCCTGGTGAAAGAACAGACGGCAAAGAACATCCAGTCTACTATGTAAGTAAAAGCCTCGCTAGATGCTTTGAGTTGAGGTATGGACTACTTGAAAAATATGTTTTAGCATTGATAATGTCATGTACCAAGCTGAGACCTTATTTTGAAAGTCACCCAATTATAGTCAGACCAATTTACCAATAAAATCATCTGCGTAAAACTGAACTTTCAGCAGGATGGCCAAATGGTCAGTACAGATTAGCACATATGACATCTCCTTTGAACCCAGGGCAGCGATCAAATCGCAGGCCCTAGCAGACTTTGTGGGTCGACTTCACCCTAACCTGAACCACCTAATAAAAGAGGTCAACCAACTAGAAAATAAAACCCTAGACCAAGAATGAACCTTGTTCATAGATGGGGCATCCAATGCCAGGGGGACAGGGTTAGGATTAGTACTTAAATCACCCCAGGGAGATGTAATAGCTCAGGCTGTAAGCTGTGAGTTCAAAGCTACCAACAACGAAGCAGAATATGAAGCCCTGATAGCAGGCTTAAAGGTATGTCTAGACCTCGGTGTTCAAAACCTAAAGGTAAAAACTGATTCACTCTTAATTGCCAATCAAATAAAGGGAATTTATACGGCTAAGGATGCAAAAATGATTTCGTATTTAGAATATGCAAAAAACCTTACCGCTAAATTTCCTTTATTTGATATCGATCAAATACCTAGAGACCTGAATACCCAGGCTGATGCTCTGGCCAGCTTAGGTTCAAACTTTACCCCCGCTGTTTTTGATAAAATACCAATTATGCACTTATTAGAGCCGACCATCAACAAACCTGAACAGGTCAACCCTGTCAATCAGGACAGTAACTCTTGGACTAAACCTTATTATGATTGGTTTCTCCGAGGAATACAACCTCAGGGAAGACATGAGACAAGGGCCTTTAAAATTAGAGCTTCATCTTATGCTATCATCAATAACACCTTGTTCAAGAGATCGCAGGCTGGACCCTACCTGAGATGCTTGGAGCCTGACGAAGCCAAGCTAGTACTTCAAGAAATACATGATGGACACTGTGGCAATCATAAAGGAGGAAAGAGCCCGGCAAGCAAAGTGCTCGGACAAAGCTACTCGGCCTACGCTGAGGGCTGACTGCCTGGAATACTCTTCGAAATGCGAAGCTTGCCAAATCCATGCACCAATCATACATCAGCCATCTGAACTCCTTCATTCAATTTCCGCGCCCTGGCCATTTATAAAGTGGGGCATGGACATTGTGGGAAAACTGCCTGTAGCTCCAGGACAAAAAGTCTTCATGTTAGCCATGACTGATTACTTCTCCAAGTGGATCGAGGCTGACTCTTACAGGCAAGTAACCGAAAAAGAAGTAATATCCTTCATCAGGACAAACATTATTTGCAGATATGGAGTCCCATCAGAAATAGTATGTGACAACGGAACTCAGTTCGTGGGGAAAAGGACCCAAGCATTCTGCCAAGAATGGAATATCAACCTGGTAACATCAACCCCTGGATACCCAAAAGCTAATGGCCAGGCAGAGTCAAGCAACAAGGTAGTCATAAGCTGCCTAAAAAAGAAGCTGAAAAGAAGACGAGGCAGATGGGCTGAAGAACTTCCATTAGTACTATGGGCAGACAGGACGACTCCAAAAACTGCGACAGGCCAAACACCTTACTCCCTGGTGTATGGCTGCGAAGCTGTCATCCCTGCAGAAGTACGAGTACCAACATCCAGATCCAGCCTGAACAACGTTGAAACAAACAAAGACCTGATGCAAGATAACTTAGTCCTGACAGAAGAACTAAGAGACGCTGCCAAAATCAGGATGGCATCATATCAACAAGCAGTTGCCAGGACTTACAATAAAAACGTCAGGGTCAGGGTCTTCAAAGAAGGAGACCTTGTCCTACGCAAAGTATTTCCAAATAAAAAGGAAAAATCAGCGGGCAAGCTAGCTCCCACATGGGAAGGCCCTTACTTAATTGATTCAATTGTTGGACAAGGAGCATACATGCTCCAAACACTAGAAGGGGAAATGATCCCAAGATCCTGGAATGTAACTCATTTAAAACTATTTCATATGTAAAGATCAGATCAGGCTACAGTCAGGTACAAATTCAATCACTACTCAACTTGATGTGCTATGTGATGAACTACATGCTTTATATGACTTGTCTGTATTTTATACCTGCTCAACTAACCCATCTATTTACTTTTTGAATCCTGAACAATTATACATAATAAAAGATTATACGCATAAATATTCAGGATTGAGGGCTACTCTATTATATATTCCTGAAACAAAAATTTTGCACTTAACTGTGCCTAACGAGTTGGTAACTGATCGGTCCGTTTAGTATTCACAAATAGATAGATGTGGTCGTTGGTCACGGTCGAATCAAAACACAATTTATAGCTTAACAAGCAACTCTACAATTAGTAAAGAGGCAAGTAAAGGTCGGATCCCAAGGGACGGGAGTTGAAATGAGATTTCTATTGTAACTAGTGGTGTCTAAGGGGTGTCACAAATTGGGTTGATGTAGAAGGTTACTAAACTAGAATAACAATGAAAATAAACAAGCAAGATGAATTAAAGGGGTGTAAACAATTGATTAAAGGCACTAGGGTGTCATGGGATCATAGGGGAATCATGGGATATGATCATACAAACATGTTCTCAAATTATAAGCAAGCAATTATTGTTGTGATGGATTGAGTTGGGTTATATCTTACAATCCTAGGAAAGTTTGGGTCCCGGAGCCGAATCGATTAGATTGTACAACACCTACAAGTCGACTTAATCTTCCCTACTCAACAACATGCATGGTCTAATGAGACTCGAGTTGGGTTATGTCTTACAAGTCTCATTGAAAAGATAGGAGATGATAGTAAATGCAAGGATTCATAGGCTTAGCATTTCATCAAATATAACATGTGCATGAGTTGAGATCAAAACAAGCAAGCAAATAAGATATGAAAGCATATTAATTTAAGCATGAATCATTCCCCATGTTGGTTTCCCCTAATCACCCATTAACCCTAGCTAAGAGACTACTCACTCATTATCATGTTGATCATGCTAGCAAGGTTGTCAATCATACCAACAATATGAAACATGATGAATAAATGAAAGTAATTAACAATAATTAAACAAGGGATTAAGAGATTATACCTACTAATGATTCCAATAATAAAGCAAGAATAATAGAAGTACTTGAATGCTAGATTGAGAGGTTGTCAATCTCCCAATAATAACCCAAATAATCTTCAATTACCCAAAATAAAGGATGAACAAAAGAGAGATTAAAGAACTAAAACTTGGATTAAAACTTGATTAATACTTGATTACAATATTGAAGAGAGATTTGATTGATATTAACTACACTAATTATTGATAAGAAGAACATGCTCCTCTAATTAGACTAATGGGGTATTTATAGTGAAAATTAGGGAGGATGCATTAGGGTTAACTAAGGGCTAAACTAGTAATTACACTTTTTAAGTAGAGCAAGGAGAAGCCGGTATTTTTGGAGAGAAGGGCTTCTCTTTTCGTAGCTTGAAGAAGACAACCCGCGCTGTGAAGGAATCCGGGCGGATTAGGGTCGGGACGGCCGAATGTGGTCGAAGGAATCCGAGCGGATTCTGGGGAATCCGGGCGGATTGCTGAGGGAGAATCCGAGCGGATTCCAGCTGGGACGCTCGGATTGTGGCTAGGTGGGACGGGCGGATTGCTGACAATCCGCTCGGATTGTCAGTCAGCGTGATACTTCTTCTTTTTCTTCCCTTTTCTTCATAAATTCCTTGGGGATTTCCTTGGGGACTCAAGGATCCTTTCTCAACATTGCTCTTCTACTATGATATGTACAAAGGCCTTCTAATCTTGTCTCTCCTTGATGCTTGGTCGTTGAATTTGATCAATTTAGTCTTGTTTTGCCATGAAAATGCAAGATTCTTACTCCTTTCCTACCAAGGGATCAAAATCTCAAAGAATATGCAAAACAAAGAACTAAAGATAAGAAATGACCCAAATAAGCACTAAAAAGCATGGAAACAAGGCTAATTCGGGGCTAAATATGCGCCAATTATGGTCACATCAAATATCCCCAAACCGAACCTTTGCTCGTCCCGAGTAAAGAGGTGACAAAGACTAGGACCAATACTAACCTATCCTAATAATATAGCCGATATGAGACAATTAGCGGGTCTCACTCCGCCCCTTCAACTCACAACAAGACAACCATGAGGTAGGATGCCTTCTTGCAAGGCAAGGTGGGTCTTGCCAAAATGGCGACACATCCAAACATTAAAGCACACAAAAACACATAATGGATGCATCTACAAAAAGAATAGCCACTCCCTCATCAAGTGGCGGAAATTATCTACAAGGGAAGCAATTCAAGGGTACACAATCCTTCATAGATGCAATTTCTTCAAACTACTAAGCCTAGAAGGATACCAATAAATCACCTCCAAAATGTGTCAAGCTAGGGTACCTTTGTCCTCAATCGTTAAATGCTTTTGTCAAGAGTAGACTCCCTATGGTGTTAGAAACACTGGAGGATCGCGGAATTCCCCCCATTGCCTAGACAAGAAGAAGGGTCGTCCCCTCTCTACCATGCACAAAAATGGATATGATGGATAAAGGGATCAATAGATGTTTGAGTTTCACTTTTGGGAGTTTGCTTTTGTTTTTGTTTTCCCCCCAATTTCTTGTGGCATTTGACATTTGAGAACACTTTCTTGCCATTTCTTTTTGATTTTTGGCATTTCAATACTTGACAACTTTTTGCATTTCTTTTTGAACATTTTCAAAGTCACCCCAATTAGTAACGAGGGTGCCTTGTATTTGAAGTTTAGGAGTCTATTTTTGCTCCTCTTTTCTTTTGATGCATTTTTGCAAACTTTCTTTCACTTTTCATTTCATTGAACTCAAATTTATTTCTTTTTGTGCCCATTCCCTTTTGTTGACAAAAATATGGTAGAACATGGATGATGGATAGATGGATGCATGGTTTCAAGGGTCACCTTGGAATAAACGGTAGCCAAGGAGTTATCACACCACAAGGTACTCTTGACTCGGCCTTAAACCATGGGTCAAAGGATACTAGCATGACACATCCTAGGGTGTTTTACAAGCATTCTAACAAGCAAAGTCTTAAGAACAAAAGCATCTACTAGGGCCTATATACACTTGTCAAGCTTCCCAAGTAGACGGTTTCGCAAAATTTTTCTAACATGCAACTACATGCCATGATGCAACTAACATATAAACATCCTAATGCAAGTGATTCCATCATGCTATCATCATCACCACTTCCCTCATGAGAAGTGGTCACATTGCCACTTTCCTTGTCACTTTCTTCCTCATCATCATCTTCACCATCTCTTTCTCCTTCCATTGCTTCTTCCTCAATATTATCATCGACTTGCTCATCATTTCCAACAACCTCATTATCTCCCACCACGTCCCTAGATGCACCCGGAAATAAGACTTCTCTATCCGCCCAACTAGGCAAAGGACAAGATGGATCAAGGAGTCCTTGCCTAGCTAGATGTAGGAGGGGTGGATATTGAGCCAAATACGCATTTTTCCGATCTTCATGGGCTTGCTTGTGCATTGCTTGCATAAGAAGAGTCGCATAGTCTTTCCCAATTTCAATTCCTTCCGGCTTGAACTCTTCATACTCAAAGGGGTAAGGTGGTATGATAATGGAAGAGGAGGGGGTTTCAAGATCACCCTTTTGTTGTTGAATGATATACTCGGCTTCTTCGGAAAGGGGAAGTAGATAATTGGTCCGGTGGACACTTAGGCGACAAATCTTCGAGGGCAAGGTGAACGATCTAGCTTCACTAGTTAGCCATCCATATTTAGTGTCAAGGGGGTTATGGGCAACCCACTTGAACTTGTTAATCATAATGTGCATATCAATAAGATGGCCACCTTCCTTTGCTTTGTACTTCTTATCCTTAATCATAATGTGCATATCAATAGGATCAAAGTGCTTAGCTAGAACCGTGACTAGCCCGCCATTGACAATAACGGTCGTGCCCTTCTTCCCATTATCAACATTAAGCCATCTATCAACCAATAGCCTCAAAGAATTGTAAGGCTTGGTGTGAATTCTTCCGATATTCAAAGCCGATTCAAGGAGAATAAAATCGAGTCTTGTGAAATGATTGGTGTCTTTCCTAGCAATTATGGTATTTCCCACAACCTTGTGCCATACTCTTATGCCCGGATGATGGACCAAAAGAGCACGACATGCATGAAAATCCTCAAATTTCTTCCCGGAGATTGCCTCCCAAAGAGGTTCGGGGTCATACTTTCCATAACTCTTGAAATAACTTTCTTCATCACTAAGACCCAAAATTTCACCCAATTCCTTAAAGGTAATGCGTCTACTAACATTAGCTAGACGAAACTCGATATTTTCCCTATTCTCAACTTTGGTGACTTTCAAAGAACTTAAAAATTCCAAGACAAGGGAGGGGTATGTCAATTCCTTTGTTTCAAACAATTTCTCCAACCCCATGGCTTTGAAAAAGGCTTTTGTTTGTTCAAGAACACCCAATTTTTCCAAGGCATCTTTACATATGAATTTGGTGGATTGTAATGACTTCATAGCAAACTTGACAAAGGTATTTCTATGGGTATCGGAAATAAAAGTTACCTCCGGATAATGCAAAAGTTGATTAAGTACCGGAGTAGAGGATGTTGATGGTCCCATAGAAGGTTGTTGTTGTTGTTGTACTTCCAAGTTTGGTGTTGCCACCACCATAGCCAAAGCTTTCTTTGTTTGAAGAGCCTTTTGCCTTTGTGAGAGTGCCTTAGCCTTTGGTGCCTTGGTTGCCTTTGTTGCACCCTTAGTCCTTGCCATTGATGAGCTTAACCAAGAAAAGAATGAAAAATCTTCAATATGTAGGATGCCCAAATCGATTTGAAGGTGAAAGGCTTTGCCTTTATGAAAACAAAAATCGACTCAAAGGTTGAAGATTTTGTTCTTGGTTTTGATTTTTGTTGAAGAAGGAGTGATTAAATTGTTGTGGGAAAGATGATTTGATTTGTTTTTGTTGAATGTTGTTGAGGGTTTTTGTTTTTATGATGGAGAGGATGAGGGTTTTGATGTTGTGGGTAGTGTTTATGAATGAATGAGTGAATGAATGAAGGTGGGAGGGGTTATAAAGGGGCCGAAATTTTCAAAACTGCAGGGGCAATCCGTGCGGATTAGGTACAATCCGTGCGGATTCTGCTTCTTCAATCTTTGCGAAAGCTCGCCTAAAGACGGGCGGATTTGGTACAATCCGCTCGGATTGTCTGAACACGGGACGTGCGGATTTCTTCAAAGACGGACGGATTTCACCCGTAGATTTTTGCTTGTTTTCCTCAACAAAAGACGGGCGTCTTTTTTACAAGACGGCCGGATTCTTCGAGACGGGCGGATTTTTTGGAATCCGCTCGATTCTTTAACAATGGGAAAATTTCAAATTTCAGCTCGATTCGGGACAGACTTAGTCGACGCTCGGATTGCACAAGACGGGCGGATTTTTGGGAATCCGCTCGGATTCTGGTCCTTTGTACCCGGATTCATTCCATTCGTGCACAATGCATTTCCCTTTACCATTCTTCCATTCTTCTTCATTTCTTGTGTTCTTCGTTGTGGGGGCATTACTAAGGCATGGATAGCCTAGGCAATTCTCATCCCCACACTAAGGTAAAGCACTACACATCAATTGAAGTTGTTAGTCCCTCCCTCACTTCTCTCTTACATGACAATTATTTTGATCAAAGTAAATAAAAATCCAAAAATGACAAAAATGCAATACAAGAATTGAAATGTAAGTTAGGGAGTTAGAAATATTTACAAGTGGTGGTTTAGGGAGGACTCCACCAAACTCTCATTCTTGATGAGATGTCAAGGGGGCATGTTCAAGGTGTTGTTGATGTTGCTCAACACCTTGAAAAAGTAATCAAAAGCTTGTTCATTATTATGGTAGAGGTCCTCAATAGACCGTGCCCCTTGTTGTTGATCATGATCGATGGCATGCCCAATGTAGGGATTAAAAATCCCTTCAAACTCGTCGTCCCAAAGACCACAAACTTCATTGAGTTGATCATTGAAAATCTCTTGCTTAGATGGAGACAACTCTCCCAATTTCTTCTCTTGGCCAATGAGGCCATCCTCTTCTTCCTTGGTTGATTTTGATGAGCTTTGCAAGCTCTCCTTGTCACAATTCACTTGCTCTTTGAATGGAGCATCTTCAATTTTCTTCCTCCATTGGAGTTCCGATTTCTTCCTTTCATCTTTTCGGCTATAGTGGTCAATCATGAAACATGGCTCATGCAAACGAGGAGCTCTCATGGTCTTGTCAAGATTAAAAGTTATGCTTTCATCTCCCACTTCTAGAGTGAGCTCTCCATGTTTCACATCAATCACCGCACCGGCGGTGTGTAGGAAAGGTCTTCCTAGGATGATTGGAATGTTGGAATCTTCCTCCATATCAACAATGACAAAGTCTACCGGGATGAAAAACTTCCCACCCGCACGGGGACATCTTCCCATATCCCTAATGGTGTCTTCGTCGATCTATCGGCCATTTGAAGTGTGATGTTGGTGCATTTAAGCTCTCCCATTCCCAACCTTTTACTTACCGAGTACGGCATGACACTCACACTAGCCCCTAGATCACATAAGGCTTTGTTGATCGTCGTGTCGCCAATGGTACACGGTATTGAGAAGCTTCCCGGATCCTTTAACTTTGGAGGTGAACTCCCTTGAAGTATTGCACTACTCACCTTAGTGAAGGCGATAGTCTCAAGTTTCCGGATCGACTTCTTCTTTGTGAGGATATCTTTCATGTACTTTGCATAGGCCGGAACGTGGTTGATTAATTCCGTGAAAGGAATTGAGACTTCTAAATTTTTCACAATTTCCATGAACTTTCCAAGTTGATCATCAAATTTGGGCTTGGCTTGACGACTTGGAAAAGGAAGTCTAATCACAATGGGCTCCTTCTCTTTGGCCTTGTCTTTATTTTTCTTCGAACTTTCTTCTTTTGATGATTCTCCATCTTTGGAGTTTTGCACAATTTCTTCCTTTTCACTAGCTTCCACAACTTCATCCTCAACTTGCCTCTTCGGTGCTTCATACCTTGTACCACTTCTCAAGTGAATGACACTAACCGTTTCATGTCTAGGGGGATTACTTTGAGGTGGTAATTGCCCCTTTTGTGTTTGTGAGCTTGAAGATGCTAGTTGAGTCAATTGTGTTTCTAACATCTTGGTGTGAGCTAGAATGTTGTTGATGGTGGTTTCTTTTGCTTGGCTATCTTTTTGCATTTGGGTGAAAAATTCTTGTTGATTCTTTTGCATTTGGAGGACCGCTTTTTGGACATCAAAGCCTTGGTCATTTTGGTGATTGTATGGATTTTGATTTTGGTAACCTTGGTTTTGATTGTAAAAGGGTCTTTGATTTTGGTTTCTCATGGGTGGTGGAGTGTATGTTGTTTGAGGGTTTTGAACATTTTGGCTCTTGTATGAGAGATTTGGATGGAACTTGGTGTTTTCATTGTAAAAATTTGAATAAGGGGTACCACTTTTGTAAGCTTGGAAAGCATTAACTTGTTCGGTTGTTCCCCTACACTCACTTGGGTCATGACCCAAAGTTCCACAATTCTCACATATCCCACTTGGGATTGATGAGGATGCCGTCATGGCATTGACATGATGCTTCGATGATTTTGAGTTTTCCTCAAGTCTAGCCATAGCTTGTTCAAACTTCAAGTTGATTGTGTCAATGTGAGCACTAAGTTGAGCACCCAATTGAGTAACGGAGTCCACTTCATGCTTTCCTCCTCTAGTAGCCTTGCGAGGTCTACTATATTGTGAATTATGGACCGCCATTTCCTCAATCTTGTTCCATGTTTGATTGTCATCAACTTCGGTGAAAATTCCATTTGATCCCATATTGAGAATGTTCCTAGAATCTTCATATAAACCATTCCAAAATTGTTGCACCAAAAACCATTCGCTAAGTCCATGGTGAGGACATGAGCGACAAATACCTTTGAACCGCTCCCAAGCTTCATACAAAGACTCTTCATCCCTTTGCTTGAAACCCGTAATTTGAGCTCTTAGCATGTTGGTCTTTTCCTTGGGTAGAATTTTTGTAGAAAGCTAGAGCCAACTTCTTCCAAGAATCTATTCCAAGGGTGGCCTTATCAAGGCCCTTCAACCATTGCTTTGCGGTGCCGATTAAGGAAAAATGAAATAAGACCCATCTAATTTGGTCTTGAGTCACGCCCGTTTGAGAGATAGCATCACAATAATCGCAAAAGGTTTCCATATGAGAATGAGGGTCCTCACTAGGCATTCCCCCGAATTGGCTCCTCTCAACTAGTTGGATGAAGGCGGACTTGGCAATAAAATTACCGGTGAGATGTTGCGGTGTAGGAGTACCATTTGGTAGATTCTCCTCGGTGGGTACGGAGTGTGACGAGAATTTTGGCATTGTAGGTGGATTTTGTAGGGTATTGTGTAATGGGTTTTCTTCTCCTTCTACTGCGAAAGGATTGACAAACTCACTAGTGGGTTGAACAACTTCACCAACACCTCTCAAATTCCTCCTAACAAGTCTCCTATTATTCGTCAAGGTTCTTTCGATTTCACGGTCAAAAGGTAACAAATCACTTTGTAACCTTCTAGACATGCAAAATATCAAACAACTCAAAAACAATTAGAACAAACCTTGAGGATTTTTACTTCCTCAAGGCGAAGAAAGACACAACTAATAATAAAAAGGAAATCTAAATCAAACAAACACCGTCCCCGGCAACGGCGCCATTTTTGATCGCATCCCGTTTAGTATTCACAAATAGATAGATGTGGTCGTTGGTCACGGTCGAATCAAAACACAATTTATAGCTTAACAAGCAACTCTACAATTAGTAAAGAGGCAAGTAAAGGTCGGATCCCAAGGGACGGGAGTTGAAATGAGATTTCTATTGTAACTAGTGGTGTCTAAGGGGTGTCACAAATTGGGTTGATGTAAAAGGTTACTAAACTAGAATAACAATGAAAATAAACAAGCAAGATGAATTAAAGGGGTGTAAACAATTGATTAAAGGCACTAGGGTGTCATGGGATCATAGGGGAATCATGGGATATGATCATACAAACATGTTCTCAAATTATAAGCAAGCAATTATTGTTGTGATGGATTGAGTTGGGTTATATCTTACAATCCTAGGAAAGTTTGGGTCCCGGAGCCGAATCGATTAGATTGTACAACACCTACAAGTCGACTTAATCTTCCCTACTCAACAACATGCATGGTCTAATGAGACTCGAGTTGGGTTATGTCTTACAAGTCTCATTGAAAAGATAGGAGATGATAGTAAATGCAAGGATTCATAGGCTTAGCATTTCATCAAATATAACATGTGCATGAGTTGAGATCAAAACAAGCAAGCAAATAAGATATGAAAGCATATTAATTTAAGCATGAATCATTCCCCATGTTGGTTTACCCTAATCACCCATTAACCCTAGCTAAGAGACTACTCACTCATTATCATGTTGATCATGCTAGCAAGGTTGTCAATCATACCAACAATATGAAACATGATGAATAAATGAAAGTAATTAACAATAATTAAACAAGGGATTAAGAGATTATACCTACTAATGATTCCAATAATAAAGCAAGAATAATAGAAGTACTTGAATGCTAGATTGAGAGGTTGTCAATCTCCCAATAATAACCCAAATAATCTTCAATTACCCAAAATAAAGGATGAACAAAAGAGAGATTAAAGAACTAAAACTTGGATTAAAACTTGATTAATACTTGATTACAATATTGAAGAGAGATTTGATTGATATTAACTACACTAATTATTGATAAGAAGAACATGCTCTCTAATTAGACTAATGGGGTATTTATAGTGAAAATTAGGGAGGATGCATTAGGGTTAACTAAGGGCTAAACTAGTAATTACACTTTTTAAGTAGAGCAAGGAGAAGCCGGTATTTTTGGAGAGAAGGGCTTCTCTTTTCGTAGCTTGAAGAAGACAACCCGCGCTGTGAAGGAATCCGGGCGGATTAGGGTCGGGACGGCCGGATTTGGTCGAAGGAATCCGAGCGGATTCTGGGAATCCGGGCGGATTCTTTGGGGAATCCGAGCGGATTCCAGTTCCGGGACGCTCGGATTGTGGCTAGGTGGGATGGGCGGATTGCGACAATCCGCTCGGATTGTCGATCAGTGATACTTCTTCTTTTTCTTCCCTTTTCTTCATAAATTCCTTGGGGATTTCCTTGGGGACTCAAGGATCCTTTCTCAACATTGCTCTTCTACTATGATATGTACAAAGGCCTTCTAATCTTGTCTCTCCTTGATGCTTGGTCATTGAATTTGATCAATTTAGTCTTGTTTTGCCATGAAAATGCAAGATTCTTACTCCTTTCCTACCAAGGGATCAAAATCTCAAAGAATATGCAAAACAAAGAACTAAAGATAAGAAATGACCCAAATAAGCACTAAAAAGCATGGAAACAAGGGTAATTCGGGGGCTAAATATGCGCCAATTATGGTCACATCAGTAACCACCACCGGATACAGTAAAAAGTCAGGACCAATCAGGCATGAAATAATTGCCTGACCTGACTAGGTTTACTGCCACGGATAACAACCTACGGACGCAAAGAAGACGGTGCAAGGGTGTTTTATCCCGACCATCAGTCTAAAATGCCCTCTCGACAGGCCGAATACCAAGCCCTCCAGCCAGGCAGGGGACATAAGCCTTCCTAACAGGCCGAATTTCCCACCCTTTCAACCATTATAGCAAAAAAAACTATACTTGGTTGAGATACTCATGACAAAGACAAAACGAAATGTGTACGGTTATTTAACTGAATAATGTGCAAATCATGCAAACAAAATATTTGACAGGTCCAACAGGATGAAACTCACAAATCAAGCAAAGACAAAAGTGAAATCAGCCAAAAGAAGGCCATCATATCTATATTAATAAACTCTTACCCCCTGGGGCAAAGGTGCCAAAATATTCATAAAGGCCAGGGAGAGCCCCCCTGACCCAAAACAGGAAAACGAAAATAATGTTTGTCCAGGGACATCCCCCCTGGATGGGCCAAAATACCAACTGAGAATTAAAAATATTCGCTTCTCCTCAGAAGCAGCAGCACCAACAACTTGCTCCCCACTCTTAGCCGGCTCAGCCTCAACGTCCTGCTCCCCTGGAGAGTCGACCTCCTGTTCATTCTCCAAATTATGCAGGTCAGGATACTTCGGCAAAGAAAAGGCCATCTCACTCTGCAGGGTCCCATTTTGCCCTGGCCTCGACAGTTCGACATGGCATAGCCGCCCTTCCCTTGATGTAGAAATAGAGGGAGGCATCATCTAACTTGAACTACAAGTCATCCCTCTCCCGGGTATGCTCTTCATTCCTATCCAGGGCTTCCCGCAATGTAGCCGTTTACTTGAAGTCGCCTCGCCTTAACAAAGATCCCTCTCACCGCACCCTTGTCAAATCAGCAGTCTTGGCAGCCAAGTCAGCCCTTGCAAATTCCAGCTCAGACTTCAACCTATCATAATCTGATCTCATCAGATCGATCCTGGATACCAAAGAAGTAGCCTGATAGGCATTATGGAGACAGGTCGCGGCACCCTGACCAAAGACAAGAAAAGTATGAGTAACTTGTACCAACAATAGAAGACTACCAAAAACAAAACACATGGAAATGACTCCAACATACCTCCCTCAAAAGGGCACCACCGACCAAGAGGCTGATCGAATGATCCATCAAAGCAACCGCCCGAGTAGCTAGCTCAACAGGGGTCAAGGGTGAGCATGACATCTGATTTAGAAGCTGCATAGTCCCTGATTTTCACCCTAGCAGCCTCCATATTATCCAACCTGGCTCTCACCTCCCTGACCGGGGCAGAAACGTCAACATCCTCAATCCTCCTTTTCTGGGCTGCTGAACTTGTTTCAGTTGGGCAAAGGGCAGAAAGATATTGACCTTGGCAACATCGACTTCCCAGTCAAGTCTATAACAGCTCGAGATCCCCACTCCCCTGGGGACCTTCCTCCTTGATTTTCGCCAGCCTGGCTGAAAGGTCAGCCATGCCAAACCTGGCAAGGCGAACAGACGACCTGGTAGCTGCAACACGAAATACTATATCAGCAATACAAACAAAACATTATCAGGAAGCCCAGGTAAAAAGAAAGGAAGAATTAAAATAGACTTACAGCCTGAGGTACTGGCACCAGCAGCTCCTGACACTTTAGCCACCCTGGGAGCCCCGTCAGCCTTCAAACAGCGAGGAAGATGACCAACCCCGCAACAAAGAGGCCAGGACCTCTCCAAAGGAGGAATAGCAAGGAAAGCAGAAACATTGGGAGTAGGATACTCAGTTTCAGTAACCCAGTCGTCAAGTGCACACATAAAAGGTATGACTTATTATTTTTTCACTTTCACTAACAGAAAAGACATGCAGGTCAAAGAAAGAAACCAAAAGACTCACCAGCCACACAGGCCTCATGATTCAAATACGCCAGGTCAGGACCCACAGAATTGGTCCTGACAAACATATAGCCAGCAGCCCAGCCCTTATCTTGGCCAGTGTCTAAATTGCTCAGAAGGGGAGTAGTTGACGGCCTGACCTTAAAACTTATACGGCCAGGACTGTTTGTTTTAATAGCATAACAGGTCTTCAAGTCATCAAGAGAAAAAGAGACATTGTGTTTTTTACAGAGGTTCTCAATAGAACATACAACTTTCCACACCATCGGCATTAATTGATAAGAGGGAACACCAATCTCCTTAATAACCTCAACCATAAGAGGAGAAAAAAGAAGCTTACAACCTCCCCTGAAGGCCCAGTCGTGGATGCAAAACCAACCAGGACAAGCCCAGTCAGCCCTGATAGGAGAATTCTCAGGGATCCAGACTTCAGCATCAGCAGGGATAATCCCCTTATCCTTCAAAATTTTCTCGAACTCAGGCTTCAAGCGGTTTGCAGGAGACTGATCCTCATTTAAAGCCTTGGTAGGCTTGAATTGAAAAGCGCCATGAGATATTGAAATCATCTCCAATGGAGGATCACTTGACTTATCTACTGCGAGAGATGGAGCAGCAGAAGAAGCAGGTAGAGTTTCAGAAGAAACTTCCTCAGGATTCTGAGGAGGAGGAGTAGCAGGAACCGCTGCCCTGGTAGATTTTTTCTTTGCAGCCATTGTTTGAAGAATTATGGAAGATTGATTAAGAGATTTGGGAAGTTGAGAATTAAGAAAACTGAAGAGAAAGAAAGTTAAGAGAAAGAAGACGAAGAAATTATGTTGATGAGTTCAAATTAATGAAGCACCCAAGTATTTATAGCAAAGAAGATTAGGGTTTCAAATTTAAAAAATAATTAAGGAAGTTGCGATAAGAAATAGACCACGCGTCGGCGATTGCGATAAAAAAAGAGCCGTTACAGGAAACTGATCAGGGAAAATTAATCGTTGGGTGATCTTATCAAAATTGAAGTTATCTCCTCATTTTTTCGTCCTGGCGCTACCAATGAGGAGATAAGGGGCAATTGTTAGGCCTGGAAATCCGCAGACCACCCTGATCAGCATCTCATCTAAACCTGACTGCCAGGCTCTCAGGGTGCCAGGCTCTCAGGGCACATGAAGTTAGGCGCCAGGCCATGGAGAGGACAACGGTCCAAATATCAGGACAATATTTGACCATATCCGCGTATATTAATGGAAATAAATACGCAAAGATTAAGTATGAAGATTGTGCAAGAAAATACGGTAATTAAGAGGGAAATATTCAAAGAATTATTACCAAAGAATTATAGAGAATATTCAGCCTTCAATGCTTGATCATGCAGCCGTTCAAGATAGGAAGCTATATAAAGAACACTTGAGAGATCTGAAGAAGAACATCATTCATACACAAGAAGATATACACATATTACATAGAAATACAAGCATTGTTGTTATCATAAGAATATTCTCTCAAATCATATAGTGAAATCCTCTCATGGCTTGGTGCCCGTGGTTTTTTCCCATTCAAGGGTTTTCCACGTACAAAATTGTTTATCTTGTTATTTTTGTTATCTTGTTCACAGCTTAATATCGTACCCTGTCAACCTGACCAGAAATCTAATTAGAGCTAGTTAACCCTGCACGATATCACCCTGACCTGATTTCGCCTTGCGCAAAATCCACACAAAACAGTTACTTACCCTTACCCCTTGTGGGTAAAGGCACAAAAGGTTAATTGTTCTACCAAGTACATTCTCCTTGGTTGGGCAAGACACCATAAAAAACTATTCAACATTTCTGCCAATGATCTCCCTCTTGTCAGGGTCAAACATTATCACCAATCAGAAATTGTTGCTCGCCTGACCGAGCACCATAATTATTCTTTTCTCATGAAGGACATCAGCCTCCATCAGCTTAGGATCCCAGGTGTTCACTCTGTTTAACAATCTGTCTACCAAGAATGACATACGAAGTGCACATCTGACATAATAAAGTATCAAGGAAGTACAAGATTAATTGAGGAAAACCATCTACGACGAGTGATGTAGGAATGTTCCAGAAATAATGTCTTCACTCAAAAGGTGTCCTGAAAAGTTGTAGCATTATTTATCTTCATCAACACTGGGGCATCCTACATAAGATATTGCTCAAAGGTTGTCTTATAGTCATCGTCATGTCCTGAAGGAGAAAACGTCGTCTCAATTTCTTTGTCAGGCTTCTAAAGTCGGGGTATATATATCATTAAACTACATCTTTCCTGACTTGACAAAAGCTTCAGGAGTAATTTCAACACACTTACAACAAGCAATATATCACCGATTTCTTGATTATTGCCACCAGGTTTACTCTTTCCTAGACTTAATTTCACTCTCTTATTTTTCTCTTATAATCTCCACCTATCAGGAGTCGTCACTCACGCACAAGAAGAGAGCATGTCTAGTCCAAATTTTGTTTACGACTATGTGAATGCTAGTACAAAAAGTGTTGCAGGGATATTGATTCATATACACTTGGTAAATACACTTTATCAACATACAAACATTGTCAATATGCACTTTACTCTAATTTTTTCTATCATATAGTGGGGCAAAAATAAGCCCTACCAACTGTATGCAGGTTATAATTAATCCTTAGACGCGCAAGAAAGCTTTTATTTTTTCATATCTGGCCTAACCCAGGGCAGTGAAGAAATAATAAGCCAGGAATATGTACAACTGCATGATCAAGCGTTGTCTATGATTGGAATGAAGTTATCTCCTCATTATTGTCTTGAATCACAAATAATAAGGAGATAAGAGGCAATTGTTGAGCCTGATATTTTACACTACCGTCAGGCTAGAACTCAGCCTCAGCAGTACCGTTCAGGCTAGTTCTACGTAACAGACCAGGAAAGAAGACAGGCTAGAAGACTATATCAGACGGACATGACATCATACTGAAATTACTGACCAGGGTATAACTCGGTCTAGGCCTTATTATAAGTCAGCACAGTACAACAGTACAACAGGCATTGTCAGGGTACAACAGAAATAGTCAGGCTTGCGTACAGATTAGTTTAGCCTGACAAGCATTGGTACAAGCCAGGAGAGGTATGCAGGGATAAAGTGGACGGCCAGCATACAATATGGAGAAGATATTTACCTAGCATGGGATGCTAAGAAATTAAGCACATGTTAAAATAAACTAAGTCATAGTTGGTTCCTATTTTTGTAGAAGACTAAGTCCACATCTTTAGAAGCATGAGGTGAAGATCAAAACCCTAGAAGAATGAGTATAAGGTAGCAGCAACTAATAAGGAAAAGTCAACTATATTTAAGGAGTCTCACCTACAAACTAGCAACAACCACCACATCTTAAGGAAGGGGTTGTTTCACTCCAACGGTGACTATAAATATGAAGGGAAGGAGCTCATTCAGGGGACATCTCATACCACTCTCATCTACCCAACCTCAAGGATATACTACAATTATTTGGCAATTACACAATTATTCTTATATTACGCAAAATACATAGTGAAATCCACTCCTGACTTGGTGCCCGTGGTTTTTTTCCCATTCAAGGGTTTTTTCACGTATAAATCATTGTGTCATGTCTTCTTTTATTATTCTTTACTTTTAATTTATCTCTTTTTACTTTATAATCAACCTTGAAAAGGTACAACTATGATACCATCATAATAGGATGATACTAGTTAACCTCACCATAATCAACCCTGACCGGAATACCCTGGAATAGCCTGGCCGGATTCCAGGCTGCGTAAAAAACGATCAACACACTTGGTAACCTCACTATGAAGTCCATAGAGATCGACTCCCACTTCCATTCCGGCACCTCAACTGACTGAATCTTACCTTGTGGTCTCCGTTGTTCTCGCTTTACCCTTTGACAAGTTAAGCACCTGTCCATGAACTCAGCAACATCTTTCTTCATATTAGGCCACCAAAACGTCTTCTTTAAGTCCTTATAGAGCTTGTCACCACCCATATGTATTGAATAAGGAGTGCAATGGGCCTCTATCATGATCAACATCTTCAATTCAACGTCACTATGTACACACCATCTTCCATCAAAACGAATACTCCCATCTGTGTGGATAGAAAACCTCGAAACTGTGCCAGTCTCTATCCTTGACTTACACTCTTGAATCTTGGGATCAAGTTCCTTTTTCCTCTTTATGTCATCATACAAATCAGGTTCGATAGTCAAGTCACCGAATGACATCGCCCTTTTGAATCATATGGACTCCCATCTTAGTCATCTCATCCCTCAGCTTCATCAAAGACATGGCGGTGCATAACGAATACACACTCTTCCTGCTTAAGGCATCCGCCACCACATTTAGACTTCCCCTCATAATAGATGATCTCCATATCGTAGTCTCCAATCAACTCCATCCATCTCCTCTGACGCATGTTCAACTCATTCTGTGTATAGATATACTTCAAGCTCTTATGATCCGAAAACACCTTAAAGGTCGCCCAATAGAGATAGTGCCTCCAAATCTTTAAAGCAAAAACCACAGCACCCAGTTCCAAATTGTGAGTAGGATAGTTCTCCTCGTACGACTTTAGCTGCCTCGAAGCATAAGCGATAACTTTCCCATTCTGCATCAAGAGATAACTCAACCCATTCTTTGAAGCATCGATATATACCTCAAAGTTCTAACTTCCCTCAGGTAGAGCTAGGACGGGAGCTGTGGTCAAACGCTCCTTAAAGGTTTGGACGCCGTTTCACAACTCTTATCCCAACGAAATCTGGTCTCTTTCCTCATCAAAGGTGTCATAGGCCTAGCGATCTTAGAGAAGTCTTTCACAAACCTCTTGTAGTAGCCAGCTAAGCCCAATAAACTCCGAATCTCAGCAACATTCTTCGGTGCTTCCTAGTTTGACACCACCTCAATCTTACTAGGATCCACAGACACTCCATCTCTCGAGATCACATGGCTCAGAAAATCCACTTTCTCTACCTAAAACTCGCACTTAGATAGCTTGGCATACAACTGATTATCTCGCAAGGTCTGCAGTACTTACCTTAAGTGCTTCTCGTGCTCCTTCTTAGTCTTAGAGTAGACCAAGATGTCATCAATAAAGATGACCACAAACCTATCCAAGAACGGGCCGAAGATCCAGTTCATAAGATCCATGAATACTGCCGGTGCATTAGTCAACCCAAAAGGCATCACCACATACTCATAGTGACCATACCGCGACCGAAAAGTTGTCTTTGGAATATCCTTATCTGTTATCCTCAACTGGTGATAACCCGACCTCAAATCGATCTTAAAAAACACTCCTGCGCCACTCAGCTGGTAAAAAATATCATCAATCCTTGGCAAAGGATACACGTTCTTCACGGTGACATGGTTTAACTCCCTATAGTCGATGCACAACCTCATACTCCCCTCTTTCTTTTTCACAAACAAAACTGGTGCACCGCAAGGTGATACACTAGGTCGAATGTACACCCCATGCCTAGTAAATCATTAAACTGCTTCTTCAACTCTTCCAACTCTTAAGGTCCCATCCGGTACGGTGCTTTAAATATAGGTCCCGTCCCCGATTTGAGTTCAACACTAAAGTCGATGTCCCTCTTAGGAGGTAACTTCGGTATCTCATCTGGAAAAACGTCACCAAACTCCTCAACCACTGGTATGTTAGATGCCGATGGATCCTCTACTCGCATATCCCTCACATGATAAAGGATTAAAGGACATTTCAACCTCAAACATGACTTTAAAGTCATTACCGCGATCAACTTCATCTTAGGCTTTACCACGAAACCCTATATGCCACCTGACTCCCTTAGGCCCTTTTAAAGACACTATCTTTTGCCGACAATCTATCTTAGCCTCATACTTGCCCAACCAGTCCATCCCGACTATAACCTCAAACCCATCCATAGGAAACTCTAGCAGATTGACCGGTAAGTCTATCTGCCCAACCATCATGGACACCCCTCTGTAACTTTGAACATGACACTGACTCTCTCGAAGGTATAAACACGTTATCTTTTACCAACTAATACTCTCCCAAACCCATAGCTAAGGCATGACTACAAGACACAAAAGAGTGGGTTGCCCCTGAATCAAACAGAACAAAAGACGGCGTGTTATGAACAAGGAAAGTACCAGTAACAACATGAGCATCATCCTCAGCTTCCTACTTACACATGATAAAAAGCTTCCCGCTATTCTTTTAGCCTCCACCCTGGACCGTAGTTGCTGAAGTGGTAGGCTTGGCTGTAATACTCTACATATTTTATGGTTATAGGACCCTTTGTTTGTGTCTAAAGTACAAGTGTAACACCCCCATATTCAGAGGAGCCTTAACTAGGCCTTCCTTAGCATATAAGGGCGTTACGATCTCGGTTGCTCGAGGACAGTAATAATCAAATGTCGATAAAAGAACTATTATATTGTATTACAAGCGATTAAACCAACAAATAATATGAAAGATATAACTCAAAGACTACTCGCTATGACTATCGAATCTCGTGACGACTCATCCCTGCCCGGACTCCTGCCATCAACAACATCAACACCTGCTAAGACCGACTGCTCACCATAAGGGATCACGGCAGACACATAACAAACAAACAACCACACAAGGTCAGTACTGAGACAAGATACGACAACGGCAACTACGATTATCAACACAAAACAAAGCTATCAAACCCAAACTCTAATACGATAACCCAACCAACTCTGTCACTGACTGTCCACTGGACCAGTCCTGCCAGTGGGGGACCGCAGCCGTTCCCACCAAATCCCCGCTCCTCATAATGAGCGATAACGCTGTCCATTAATGTGCACATCCCCTTCCGTGGCGGGTTCCACGAAGGGCGAAACTAGGGCGTGAAGCCACTCCCGCAAGTGACCCCACTCAGCCGAGACATATCTCGAGAACCAGAGACAACAACCACCATCACAACCACAGCCGTCACAATACAATTACGATATTAACGATCACAATACAACTACAACGACCGACACACTAGACCATCTACAGAAACTGAGTAGGCGAACCTACCTTTAAGCAACCGCAACCAATCCATGCCGACAAACAACATGTCCAGCGACCAAGCAATGCCTATAACCACAATATAATTATCTATTACTAACAAGCAAACCCTAACTAAAAGAACAAGGACACGGATGATGATTATGACATACCTATTAGGGAGAAAACTCAGCAAGAGACCGCTACCCGACACAAGTGACGCTCTCCTAAGGCACAAGGATCTTCCAAAGGCTTCCATGGAGGTTTTGAGGTGAAGGGAAGGTAAAGAGGCGACTGAAGGATAGGAGGAAAGTGGCGGAAGTGATTTGCGGATTTAACAAAACGCGATATAAAACCCTCGCTGAAAACTCGGTACTCGATCGAGTACCCAACATACTCGATCGAGTAGCCCCCTACTCGATCGAGTAACCTAGCTACTCGATCGAGTAGCCTCTATTCTATCGAGTACCACTCTTAACACGCACCCCAAGATGGTTTTGGCACACTTTTCTAAGACTACTCCCGCTCCCAAGGTCAGTCAACGTTGGTCAAAGGGTCCCTAAAAGGGCGGGTATTACAGTCTTCCCCCCTTAAAAAGAACTTCGTCCCCGAAGTTCACTCAACTATCTCCCACTCATGACACAGAAATAACCCGACCTCACCCATCTTCCCGCTCAAACCATAACTCCTTGGAACTATCATTCCCCCCCCCCCCCATGTCATCATCATCACCGTCTAAACTTTATACCTATCGACTCTTATCACTATCATGCAAGCATTATCGCCGTTAATTGTCACTCTACATGTATGCATCAATTATTACTAATGACTATGAATCAACATCGACTTTGCCATATGAGCCAACACAAACAACCATCGCTCATCGCGTGACAACAATTTATCAACCCGAAACGTATCTCATATCAACTTCATACTGCACAATTAACACTACCGTGTTACTCAATTCATTCTATTACGACGCATCGCGCCGAGATAAGACTCTTTATGACGGTCCTTTACAATTCATTCTATCATTTTCACTTCAACGCATGAATTACTCTACAAACCGCGGTAACCAAATACACTTCATACAAGTAAAGTAACCAAGGTACTAGAAAATTTGCAATTAAACAACAAAACATTATAGGCAAACAAAACATAATTTCGATATCAGCCTTTTATTTCGCGATAATTTTCGCGACATTACTCTTCCCCTCTAAAAAGGAACTTCGTCCCCGAAGTTCACCACCAAAATTACAACACATATTACCTATTATTTGCATCATAACTTAAAGAAACCATATTATTTGTTATGGACATTACTCACTAACTATATACTCGTTAAATTAGAATTCATACACAAACCTCCGGAATGTCTAGTCACCGTCGATAACACTTGTTAATATGGTATGCACAAGTATATAAGAAGTTATAACTCCAATAAATAGTTCGTAATAGGTCGTATGCAACATTAAAGTAACAAGAAACTATTACCGCTTCACTAATTGTGACAAACACGCTTATAAAACTTAAAACACGGCTTCCAACATATGAAATTAACGGTTCAAAGGTGTTACTACGCACTAATAACCATATTAAACATCAAACTTTCATTTATAAAACAGTTGAACATTTTTACTTTTTGAAAACCTCCTGTAACAGTGCTACTCGATCGAGTATGTAGCGGTACTCGATCGAGTGCCATGCTACTCGATCGAGTGCCTTGGCTACTCGATCGAGTAGCCTACAGGTCAGAATGCTTTTTATCCCATCTTCCTGCAGCTACTCGATAGAGTACGGGGTACTCTGTCGAGTACCTACAGGCCAAGTTCCTCTATACAACCTGTCATAAGCCGACATACAAGCCCATATTTGTCATATAAATCGAGCCGGGACGACTCCCCGACTTCTAACATCCTGCAGCAAGTTAAAATATCTAATCCGGCCTTATGGCCAACAATACAAGTTCATAACTAAGGTTTTAATGAAAAAAACTACCAAAGTCTAACCATACTACCAACGCCTACTACCAACTACTATAAACAAGGATAAATCAAGAAGTATCACTCCTACTGCTGCTGCTGCTGCTCAAACATCACCTCATCATCACCACCACCGCCAGAAGTACCTGCTCCCGATGACCCAATCCCCGCATCCACTCCTGCTCCTGCTCCTGCTCCTGCTCCTGGGCCCATGTACCATGGAGTCAAGCCACCGTAGGCAAAGGACTGAGGTGTCCCACACGTCGACTGATCCACCCCGTAGGAATGGAAAACCCCAGAGTAGTCCCCAACTCCACTCCACCAGACCGGATGCGGTCCCTCGGTCCCTATCCCCTGAGCATACGCCATCTCGTGCATATTCCGGAGTGTCAAGGTAGATGACACTCTCTCTGCCAAGTAGCTGGATCGCGTCTCCGGGTGTCGAGGTACGGTAGCACGGAAAAGGTCGCTGCTCGCGCGTGGTGCCACCGGCCGTGGTCTAGTCTCTGAGGTCCTCTCCCTCACTCGATGGGGTCCTCTCCCCACCCTAGGTCTCTCCACTGCCACGACCGATGCATTCTCGCCCTTTGTCGGCTCCGGCATCACCTCGAGAATGGTGTCGTCGATGAGGTAGGTTTGCAGATGGCGGGGTCTATCATCATCCTCCTCCTCCTCCTCCTCCTCCTCCTGATCATTGGAGTCCACCGTCACTATCGTCGGCTCCAAGGGCTCCGTGGGTGGGAGGTGCTCAGGAGCTGGAATCTTCATCCAACTCATGCCCCACACCCTCCAAGCTAGGCTACCGTCAGTCAAAGTCCTCAACCATTTTAGGTCGAGATAGTATTCACGGTCCATGGTGGGCACTGGGGTAACTAGAGGCACGTACTCCGAAGAAGCCTCGAAAGAGGTTAGCTTTTCAGCTAACCGAATAGCGATAGCGCCACAACTCAAGTACCGGGTAGAGGCAGTGGCCATCAAGGCAAGGGCGGCACAAACCATGGAAGGAGCATTAAAGACCACTTTCCTGGTCCGCTCCGGGTTCAAGTAAGACATCAGAAGTAACACCTCATGGTTGTTCAGCTTACTGATATCCTTTCTGTCATAAAGAAGGTTTGAAAGAGAACGAAGAAAGTCCCTCAAAGTAACATGCTGAACGTCATTAATCAGCATGTTGCTTGAGGTAGGAGCTGGTTTCCCGGTCAGACAAGGCATTAGGCGGCATACACCGCACTCAGCTGGGATATCGGTGATGGAGTCCTTGGGAGGCTTGGCCAACCCAAGGTGAGAAGCAAATTGGTCCATAGAAAGCAAGAAACTAGTGTTCATCAACCAAAATTCAACGGTCTGGCCAGCGGGGTCATAGATAAAGGAGCTCATGAACTCCAAGGTAAGAAAAGGGTAAGAGTGTTTCCTCAGCCTATACAAACCCATAAGTCCCAAGGTCTCAAAAATGTGACGGACATCCGTCTCTATCTCCAATTCCTCCAACAAAGTAGTGTCTATACACCTCGTAGGTCTCATTTTGCGTTTTTGTAAGGCTACAAAACGCTCTCTCTGCTTGAAATCAACAAAAACCACCAAGGGTACTGAACCTGCGGTACCACAGTCCACTCCCTTCCCCATCTCGTGGATTAACCCTCCCCGTTTACTTTAGCGGATTCCTAGGTTCGATTTGGCATCTGTTTGATATGTTCAAACAAACTTGTATAAACATGTAAACATATACTTCACGTAATTCGGTCTTTACATGCTCAGCTAGGTACACAAATTTCACCAACAAATTCGACATGTGAAGCACATAATTCATGCCATTAACATTGAACACTTAGCTAGGTACACACATTCACCAGGAGTTTCCAAAATTTGACATACAAGCTCAGATTACTACTACTCATATGCCATAGTTGTGAAAGAAATTATCATGGTGATTACATATGCTCAACAAATTCGAATATCCTAGCATGATTCTAAGGTTATTCCAAACACACTTCTAATCACATGTGAGGCATTCTTACTAGTTCATGGAAAAGAATAATTTGGAACATATCATTATCACCCTTCAATATTATGAACAACAATTCACTTAAAATTTTCAGACGGTCTTTACAGCTGTGATAATTTTGGCATATTTTCATCAATTATCGTTTCTATTATCATATTGAAGTTCAACTTATACTTATAATGTCATTCACAACACCAATTTCCCAATTATAAATCACGAATTTCCATTTGAGGCACTTTTAAGACGGAGTTTTAAGGCAACTTTCTAAGGTAAAATCATCAAAATCTATCCTCCAACATGATATAAACAATACTTAAGGCTCAATTCTACCATCTAACCATTGTAAAACAATCAAAAATCGATTTCAATTTTGGAAACCCTAGAAATTTCGGGTTCAATCTTTGCAATTTCTGGTCTAATTTACAGCAATTAATCACAAGCAAACATGGAAAGGAGGCATGTGAATCATATTTCAACAATTAAAAGCACCAAATTGATCATAATAATCGAAATTTCAGATTGTTGCACTTCTCTAACACATTCAAATCAATAAACCATGTACATTAGGAAGAATAGCATACCTTGATTGAGTAGCAAAGTAAAGAAACGAGATTAAGCAAGGAAATCAACCCCAAGAATCACCACTAACCAAAGAGTATGAGAGTTTTAGAGAGGAAACAAGGCTCTAGGGTTCGAAATATAGAGGATGAATGAGAGGAAATAGAAAGATTAGGGGTTTTAAGAAACCCGTAGGATTTACTGTACAGTAACCTACTCGATCGAGTGCCCAGGGTACTCGATCGAGTACCACCCTACTCGATCGAGTAGGAGCTAATTCATCGAGTATCTGCAAGAATTTTTCCCACATCCCGACATCATAGCTTCCTAACTAGATCGAGTGAGGTCTACTCGGTCTAGTAAGCACTCGCACTCGGTCAAGTATAGTTAAGTACTCGGTCAGAAGTACGAAGTAACTTGAAGATTCCTGCAAAACAACATTGTGTGTCGATTCCAAACTTAGTTCGGAATTTGGCACGAATTGTCATACTCCATCACGTATTACAACCATTATTGCGCAAAATGCAATCCTTCAACAACTAAGAGACACGTCACATTACTCTATACAAGTTACCCAACTCGGTTTACCTGCCACCGAATTATTTATAAACCTAATCATGCCATCATATTACACTTAAACTTACTTTACTTGTTACTACTAAACTCGTGTTCACTTCAATTTGAAACATATAATTAACATCAATTCTTTCTTTCACTTATCACTTAATTACATACTTTTCAAACAACTTATTCAATCATGTCTCACCTTCTATCATCAGCAATTCATCTTGCACGAATCAAATATTACGCAGCGGAAAAATTCCAACCAACGAATAAGGCATAAATGCATTACTATATGCTATGACTCGAATTATAACTCAACCATACTATAACTATTATCATGGAAATTACTGTAGGATTTATAAACTTGTATATGACTCCCGTCATCATTAACTTATAGCAAACACCTACATGTTCACTCTTCATGTCACGACTTTCAATTCCACCTTTTCACGCATCTCTATTACGTAAACTTCCGTCACATATCTCATAACCATCGTATAAACTCACTAATCATTCTAAAAACTCCACTAATTTCACCAATGATTACTAAACGCGGCCCAAATACCACTATCACACCCCTATTAACTCTAACAAAGACTTAACCGGAGGTAGCTCCGGCACAATTAACATACATATCACACATAGACACACGGACTCCACATTCCCATACCATGTGACTGGCTTAAGTGTCATGGGGCCAAGATTTTGAAATGAGGGCGCCTACTCACCCAAAATCTAGCATCAGCTGGGGCTCCCATTACACATACACCAGGTTCATTTTATTAGACTCCCTACGTTCATTATGTTCATTTGTTACAGGTTCCAAAATCGTCGCTCTGATACCACTTTGTAACACCCCCATATTCAGAGGAGCCTTAACTAGGCCTTCCTTAGCATATAAGCGCGTTACCATCTCGGTTGCCCGAGGACAGTAATAATCAAATGTCGATAAAAGAACTATTATATTGTATTACAAGCGATTAAACCAACAAATAATATGAAAGATATAACTCAAAGACTACTCGCTATGACTATCGAATCTCGTGACGACTCATCCCTGCCCGGACTCCTGCCATCAACAACATCAACACCTGCTAAGACCGACTGCTCACCATAAGGGATCACGGCAGACACATAACAAACAAACAACCACACAAGGTCAGTACTGAGATAAGATACGACAACGGCAACTACGATTATCAACACAAAACAAAGCTATCAAACCCAAACTCAAATACGATAACCCAACCAACTCTGTCACTGACTGTCCACTGGACCAGTCCTGCCAGTGGGGGACCGCAACCGTTCCCACCAAATCCCCGCTCCTCATAATGAGCGATAACCCTGTCCATTAATGTGCACATCCCCTTCCGTGGCGGGTTCCACGAAGGGTGAAACTAGGGCGTGAAGCCACTCCCGCAAGTGACCCCACTCAGCCGAGACATATCTCGAGAACCAGAGACAACAACCACCATCACAACCACAGCCGTCACAATACAATTACGATATTAACGATCACAATACAACTACAACGACCGACACACTAGACCATCTACAGAAACTGAGTAGGCGAACCTACCTTTAAGCAACCGCAACCAATCCATGCCGACAAACAACATGTCCAGCGACCAAGCAACGCCTATAACCACAATATAATTATCTATTACTAACAAGCAAACCCTAACTAAAAGAACAAGGACATGGATGATGATTATGACATACCTATTAGGGAGAAAACTCAGCAAGAGACCGCTACCCGACACAAGTGACGCTCTCCTAAGGCACAAGGATCTTCCAAGGGCTTCCATGGAGGTTTTGAGGTGAAGGGAAGGGAAAGAGGCGACTGAAGGATAGGAGGAAAGTGGCGGAAGTGATTTGCGGATTTAACAAAACGCGATATAAAACCCTCGCTGAAAACTCGGTACTCGATCGAGTACCCAACATACTCGATCGAGTAGCCCCCTACTCGATCGAGTAACCTAGCTACTCGATCGAGTAGCCTCTACTCTATCGAGTACCACTCTTAACACGCACCCCAAGATGGTTTTGGCACACTTTTCTAAGACTACTCCCGCTCCCAAGGTCAGTCAACGCTAGTCAAAGGGTCCCTAAAAGGGCGGGTATTACAACAAGGTAGACTATGAAAGGTTAATAGGAAGCTTGCACAAATGTGCCAATTATGGAAATGTGATCACTTGTTTTAGGGGTAATTTGAAACGGGAATATCTAGAGTTTTGCAGCTTCTATGAGGGTGATTCCAATTTGAGGTGAAATCTTATTGTCTTAGCTTTCCAACGCATGGTCACAAGCTTGATTCCGATAAGTAACGAAGAAATGACAGCTGTTTGAAAATCAGTGCGCAAAGCTGAACTCGCTGAGTGATGTTACGCGCTAATTAGTTTCATAATTTCGCACCTTATTATAATATTCCTAATAATATAATATTATATCCCATTATTATTATGATTATGATTATTATTATTATTATTTTATTTGTTTATTAATTTTACCTGCCATAAATATTTTATTATAATATTATTATATCTTACAACTTATAACTTTCCTAAAACGATACTACCTTATTACTATATATACAATAGCAAACCACAAATTTTATTCACTTTCACAAAACACAAAATATATATATAGAGAGAAGGAGACTAGAGAGATAAGGAGATTGTTCATTTTTTCTTCATCTTAAGATTAATTGGTGACGCTTTTCTGAGACGGGTTTTGTTGCTTGGATTTGTGTGCTTTGCTATTTGGATTTTGTTGAGCCGCTTTGCTATACAGGTAGGATAGCTACTCAATCACTTTAATGTTTACTTGAATGGTATTATATAATTTTATTAGTTGAATTATTTGGAATTGTGATGGATGATATATGATTGTTGATTGGTTGTATTGAGATATATTGTTTAATGACTACCTCAACTCGTGACTGAGATGACTTGATTATTGACTACCTCATCTCGTGTCTGAGATGCTTATATTGATTTGGTTTCCCCAGCCTCATATCTGGGATGGTAAGTATATTGTTTGCATATCATATCATGAGCACTTGCATTGGTTTCCCCAGGCTGGTTCTGCAGGACTTGTCTCTGGGATGTTATTGAGATTACCCCGGCCAGGGATTGGCGGGATGAACGGGAGCGTCGGAGGATTGATCATGAGCATGCATTGCATTTGCATTTGATATTGTCTTGTATTCATTTATTGTTGTTGTTTAGCTATTCCTACTCAACCTCGTGGTTGACAGTGTATTCGTGAACACCTGTGGTGAACCATAATGGGGAGCAGATTTGACAGGTACTAACGATTAGCTGACTTGGGAGCTATGGGATGCGTGAGGACTTGGCCAATCTACCTAGAAGTCTAGACCACGTAGATTATGAGATCACTTTATTTATTTCCGCTGCGAGTTGTAAATTATTTTACATTAAGTTTTAGTTGATTAATTTGTAATACATATGTATTCATTAAAGTTTTAATTTAAAGTACTTTGGTGAGTTGGACTTTGTTATTCACTACCTCGGGAAACTGAGATGGTAACAATCCTATTTATTTGGGTATGTCTAGCTAAAGGCTCCTGAATAAGTGAGGGTGTTACATTGGCAGCCGAGTTCTGCGTCATACTGTTGTTTGGACGCTGGTAGGACCCTCCATTATTGCGGTTGTAACCGCTATTGTTGTTGCTTTGGCCTCCTTGGTTGTTCCACGACCCAGCCAGCGTATTACTAGCCAAACTCTGACTTGGAGCATGTGAAAAGTTCCCTTGGTATGACCTCGGAAAACCTCCTCCTATGTTCACTTTGTTCATTGGTTTTAGGTTCCAAAACCTCGCTCTGATACCACTTTGTAACACCCCATATACCGAAGTGCCTTACTAGAACCACCCTAGCATATAATGGTGCTATCATCACGGTTACCCGAGGCAAGTATATCAGAGAGACCATCAAAGAACAATTATTAAAGTATAAAGTTAACTTATTACATGTCTTAAAAACCCAAAACCAAAGTATAAAGAAATGTAAACCAACTACCGCTGAAAAAGTATCAAAAGACTCATGACAGGTGAAGCTAAGACCCTAGGTGATGATACTCCCTTCCTCGACACCGCAGCTATCATAAATCATCACCTGTCAATCAACTGCTCACCATCCCTGAATGGATCACCATATTTTTGTAAAACTTAAACAGGGTCAGTTCACTGCATAATCAAGATAAGATCACAAATACAACCAATACAATCCAATCCAATTGTAGTACCATCCTCCAAACTCCATTTGTAACCAGTAACTGACTACACGCCTAAGTGTGTAGCCCTTACAGGTTACCAATCGCAATAGATAACCCTCACCGCCAGTGGGGGACCGCAGCCTTGCCCACCTAAGCCCCGCTCATCGCAACGAGCGAATAATCGATGTCCATTAATGTGCATATCCCCCTTGTGATGGGAACCACAAGGGGCGATTCAAGGGCGTGAAACCATTCCTGATGTTGACTCCACTCAACCGAGGGCGTACCTCGTGAACCACAGACAAACAAACAACTAAGCTCACAATACCAATATAGACAAGCCAAATCCAAGGTAACGATCTCAACAATAAAAGTAATCAGGCCAATAAAAAAATCACCATCTTACACTTAATTAGACGGTCAACTGAGTAGGGAAACCCTACCTTATTAGGAATCTGAAATCACAAGCAATCAACGGAAGCTAGAGCTGTTCCTATGTGAATCCTTCACCTAACAATAATCACAACCATACCCTATGTCACAAACACACCAAATAACCCCCTTTTCCCAAATTAACAATTCGGGCAAACCCTAAAAGACAACATACTAACTGATTACAAAGCACTAGAGACTTACCAACGAAATCGGGACAAAAGATGGAAGTGTAGACTCACGATCGCATAATTAGCCTTGAAAGTGATTAGGGTGATTAGAGAGATGGTGAACGTCGTTAGGTTTTGTAAAAGTGATTGTAAACTGGTAAAACGTAATTTATAATCTCTAATCACCTTAATCAAAACCGCGGAAAATAATCTCGTCAGACCGGATACTCGGTCGAATACCTAGGGTACTCGGCCGAGTATGACCTACTCGGCCGAGTATCTCACTACTCGGCCGAGTTCTCATGGGAATTAGCCTGACCAGAAGACACACGACACCGTACTCGACCGAGTTCCCCCTATTCGGCCGAGTAAACTAGATTTCGAAAACCGAGGTATTACATATGTAAAGTTTCTCTATTTGACATTTTGTAAACAATTTTGTAATTGGTTTTCAATACCAAATCATCATGGATTTGTCACAGCATATATTTTTGATGTTTTAATTTCCTAAATTGTGTTTGCAAGTGGTGGTCGGTGTAAAAGCAGAGGGGATGTTCTTTGCTTTTTGTCGGCAGAATAAAGAGGAGTTAATATGTTAACCTAGTACCTATGGAGTTTAAATGGGGCCGTAGTTTGTCTTTACACAGATTTTTGATATTATGCAATTATAAGTAGTGTGGAACTATGGACAATTTGGGTTTGTTCTAGACAACCATTAAGGTGTATCCTTAGGTTCAAGCGGTATCGTTGGTTTGTTTGTTGTATATATTATCCATCAGCACTTCTCACAAACAGGCATACAAAAGCCTAAGTATGATAGTGGTTCATTGTAATTGATTGAAATTTTTTATTACATTCAGTCATACAATGTTTATGGTTTATTTTCTGAAAAGTGTAGAGATTGCTACTGCTGTACTTGAGCAGCTGACGCTACCTGCTACATGTTAATATTATCAATTCTACTACATCTGTTGTTATAGGTTCAATTTTCTATCTTTTGCTACAATTAAATGGAGTATGTAGGAATGCCATTTGTTTCTGAGGTTGGTTATCATGTTGCTACGGGTTTACCATTTTTCTGCAAACAGTAATTATTGCGTGCGACGGTCTCACATTGTGAGAGGGTCCCCTAATGTAAACTGATAACTCATTTATTAACAATAAATAAATAATTTGTTTAAAGAAATGGACAGTCTCACCGGTGTGAGCCGTCTTACTCTATTATTTGTGATTACTTGTTAGATGATTCTGACTGGCTCTTTTTTGGCTCTTATCAGCTTATCCTTAATTTTTAGTATATAGCTCTCTTCATTCCCTGCCGAGTCAATACTCTATCTGAAGTTATCTTCAAAGTTTTGGATCTATTCCCTTTTTTCCCCATATGTGTTTCTGTTTGTGTTCATACAAGTGATCAAGTTATTTCACAACGAATCACAATGGTTCATGTCTACCAACCTAAACTGTTGTAGAATTTGCGCTTGTTGTTCTTGTGGCTTCTGAGATAATTCCGCAAAGTAGTCTTTAAACTCTTATGACTTGTCTCTGCAAATGTCACTGCAGTACTAAGCTAGCAGGTTGAGGAGAATACTCCCATTGTATTGTCATTCTGCAAAAAATTATCTTTTCCAGGCATGAGAGAGGCATCGTTCTTTTCTATATTCATTTGCATTTAAGTGGGTATTTATATGTGTAGATTATTCTTTTGAATTCTGCTATAGGCTATAAGCCAAGTAAAGTAATGACCGTTTTATTACTATTATCAGTTATGGTAGTCATGAAAATGCGATTGAAATTATGTACCTATGACCGAGGAATGTTTGGGAAAGAGAGAGAGTGGCGAACTTCGGGGACGAAGTTCATTTTTAAGGAGGGAAGATTGTAATACCGGGCCTTTATGGCACCCGTACTTAGACCTAGGGACACATGAGGGAGCTCACATGTACTCAGAAATAAATGATTACCCTCCTACGAGACCAAGTAAGACCTAAACTAGACCTAGTAGACTTCTAGTGGACCAGGTAGAACCCCTAGTGGACCAAGTGAGTTGGCACTCGGTCTAGTAAGGGTATACTCGACCGAGTGAGTGCCACTCGGTCGAGTGAACCGGTCACTTGGTCGAGTGGTGCTGAGCTGTAACCGAGAAAGAATATTTCGGGATTTCATTTTATCCCAACCCTATCCCCTTCATTGTTCTCCTTCTTCCTTCTTACACTAAAACCCTCTCATCTCTCTCTAAAATGCTCCCATGCCCTTCTCTTAGCCTTCAAGCTTGGATTAGTGGTGGAACACCTCTCCTATTTCCCCATCTACCTTTGTAAGTAGTAATCTCACCTTTTCCTCTTTGTCTTATGAGTAAATTCGAGTTAGGGTTTACTAAGAGAGGTTAATTATGATTTAGTTATGTAAAATGAGTAATTAGTAACTAATAATAAGTTATTTATGTTGGAAATCATATTTTAAATATCACATATTTTGGTTTAAAGTTTTAGTCATAAAAACTTAAAGATCTTATGCATGCAAACAAATACAAGAGTAAGAAGAAAAACGGTTCCTTACATTTGATATTTCGGATATTTGGGCACAAGTGAAGTCTCCTACCTCACTTGTTCTTGAGCTTTCCATATGATAGGATGATCCTCTAAAGACTTCAAGTATAGAATCCACTCCTCTTGATCGCACCCAAGATTATCCCTTATCTCTACTAAATAATATGTGCTAGATATTAGTTTAGTAGTTTACCTTAAAATTGATTACTAATACTTATATATTACATTAATAATATTAGTAATGTGATTGAACAATTTTGAATCAAGATTTCTCAAGTTTTAGAGAAAGATGGAGTAGAGAGAAAGATGCATGTAAATTTCTTGAACATGCATAAAGAGAATTATTAGAGAAGAAAAACAAAAGTCCCTTTAGCTAGTAAGTGGGTGTCATGGTTTTTGGGGAGTATATGGACCAATATTTGGTCCTTCCCTTTTCCCTTTTGTTCTTATCTAAAAGTGTAGGTATGCTAGCTAGTAAGACTAGGTATGATTACAAGTATTTTATCTCATAAAATAAATCAACCACAATCCACTACTACTACCTTCATTTCGGTCCATATATAAAATGGACTACCATTTTATTTTGTCAATTTGTCACTTGTCACACAATATGTCACATGTAGTATGATACATGTTATTAATTAATTTAATGCATATTTATCACATAAATATCATTTTATAAATTAATTAAATTACATACAACAAATTTACTAGTGATACTTGATCACATAAATAAAATGGGTCATTTAATTATAATTCACAACATCTTGTAATTATAAATAACCATTCATTCTCATCTCTATTATTTCACAAACAATAAATAATTTTAGAAATAAAATATTTCAATTACTAAAATAAATCTTATTTAATCTCATTATAATAAGATATCAATATTCTCTCTCACACAAATGAATTGTTCAATTTTAAGGAATTGATTAACTTGTATTGTCATATAATAAATCAACTTTACAGATTAGGGCATCATCCTTTAGGTGTGACCTTAAGGGATCAACTGACCACCACCGTCCCACGACAGTAACGTCAAACTCTAGGAAGCCAATCGTTACCGATTAATGTTGATCAGTTGACTATAAAATGAATCATCCCTTACGTATTCTTAAAATGAGATTTAAACATGTGATCATCATGACCAACAGTTGTGATCGCATTATTGTCGGAGGACACATATTCCAACAATCTCCCACTTGTCCTCGACAAGTGTGCGTCACCAATTCTCTTGTCCTATTACTATCTCCCACTCAATGCAAGGTGTCTTTCAGGTCGTACTTGCAAGTGATCATATCGAGAGTGGTTTCCTCGATCTGGAGAATAATCGATTTGACCGAATTATCTACCATAGATACCTTCCGAGCGTGGCCACGCATTTCCAGTTCATTACTCCTCGAGTGGCCCTGAGATATTGTTTTAACCCTGACAAGGGGGTGGACAATTCCTATCGCACTATTCCCTTCGACTAGCCATAGCCATCATAACCCAAAATACGTCCATTTGACCCCATTTACGAAGGTCGTAGTAACATAAATCAAAGCTAATCTGAAACTGTGCCATCTTAGGCGAACAGTCTTTAGTCAAAAGAATCGACTCATTTGAATAAAATAGTAGCTCTCGCCACGACCAGGCTTTATAAATTTGCCAGAACTCTATAAGCGGTCACTGCCCGACAAAGTGTTCCTAACAGTCTGCCTATGTGATCGACTAGTCATCTCACATGACTTTATGGCACTTGAACTTGCCATCAATCGCATCACACTCTAGTCACTTCGAGACGTCATCTCATACAAGTGACTATGGGCAAATACCATGTTAATCCGGGTTCACTTTAACGGGGTTCAATATTGTGTCTACAACCCATTTGGATGTAACAAAGTAATAAAAGAGTTTTAAAGTAAAACTCGAACGACAAATGCGATTATCACATATGAATAGTCAATGCCTGATTATTATTTCATATTCTCTAATCTAATTTGGTCTTGTATGTAGTTGTTCATCTCAATCCAATTGAAATGATATGACTCATCATGTTAAGCCTATGAATAGGCATTGTAAGTAGGTCTTAGCAACTCCCTGCTCAACCTTGATACATACTTGTTTTCCTTTTGTAATGTATACATTTGCATTACAAAACTTTCTGAGTACGTGTCTAGATCCAATCTAGACATAGGCATTCTTGCCTTAAAATAGCTCCCACTATTTTCACAAAGGTGGGACTCATCCCATGATTGCAAGTGTACTCAATTTCCGTTGTAAATATTTCTCATTGTTTTTTATTGCCTAGAACGATTCTAGAAAATCTATTTCTTAAATAACATAGCCACAATGGTATCTTAACCATCCTAATGTGTTTTGATTATGGTTTTATCGGAAACCATGCGCAATCTCAATTGTCAATTGTCAATTGTCATTTGTGTAACACCCTTACACAAAATTGCATCAAAAACACTTTGCTTTACATCCTTAATGCTTCTGCAAGCACTTAAGGGTAATCTTTATGGCTTACTTGGTAACTATTACTTAAATTCGATTTGAAACAACTCATCATACTCAAAGTATATGAAGTGCTATACATCATTACTCATTTAATGATCCGGTAGCGGAAGCAAATGGAATCAATCAAATATGTTCAACTTGATTGAACTAGTCATGAATCTTATTAACATAAGACTTCTTATTTGACGCTAATATCATGTGGATTTATCTCCATAAATCTGGATATTAAAGATGTATTATATTTCTCCAAGTCTTAAATCATTCCCAATGATCAATATGTCATCCACATATTAGACTAATTAAATTACCGTAACTCCCACTAAACTTCATGTATAAACACAACTTCTCGACCTATCGAGAAAAGTTTTATAACATGATCAAAACATTGATTCCAACTCATTGATGTCCTACTTAAGACCCTCTCTTAAGTTTCACATTATCTTAGGATGGCAAGAATCTACAAAACTCAAGACATGTATTGAATACATTCCTTCTAATTGAAGAAGTGGGTTTTAGATTCACTCGCTGTATATATCTCATAATGAAACACAATCCCTAAGAAGATCCAAATAGACTTAAGCTATTCAACTAGTGCAAAACCCTTTGCTACCAATCAAGCTTTGATATCTCATAACTGAAGGTAACTTGATTGAAGTCCAAACTATATCGAATAGCGTTTGATTTCTTTATCCAACCACACATTATCCCATAATGCGTGCAAAGAGAGATTAATTTGTGATATTATATCACATTTCCTTTGGCTTATATCAAAGTCTTCACTTTGATACTACAAAGATTTCTCTATTTATCTTATTAAGTGAACACATTAGCGTCAATTTAAATCGTTGGTAAAAGAAAATGATCAACCTATTTTAGATCAATGTTTTACAACCTCGATCTCCTTTTCAACCAAAAGGCACGAGACATCTTGCTTTGAATACAAGATACGCATATACCATAAAATCTAATGGTTTCAAGAGTACTCGATAACTCTTTGCGTTCATCATTCCAGAATCTAAGGTTTAATCTTGGGTTACCAATTTGAGTATTGCATCATCTTCATGATATATCATTCTAGTTTGGTTTAGAATATAATCACCTTGATAATGGGCTAGCCATACATCAAATCATGGTGTATAGGGTCACAAAAGTGAAACCTCTTTTGTATCTTAACAAGTTTATATTCTTATTTAGAGTTTATGCACTTAATAGTCACAATTAAGTACAACTCTAAACTCAAAAACTAGATTTTGTACACAATGAATCTGTCTCTCAACATTATTGTTGCTAGTCGTCATATTCTAATCATCCGATGTATCAAATACAATGATGAAAACCACCACCGGTTTCTAATATTGACGAAGTAGTACTAGCAAAATTTATGTCAATCAAAGAACCATTTAAAGAAGAAGGTCCCATTAGATGTCCCACAACTAACTTGTTGATTCTTCAATAATCTGGGGTAGTTTCCTTTCTAGCGTCCAACAATTAAGACAATGGAAACTTTATCGGTCGGGATTGATAGGTTTAGTATCGTCATTCTCAATAACTTTACTTTTAACATTACCTTGTATCAATTCCATTCTAATATTACTTCTTTGAACTTCGTCCTTTTCTTAACGGTTTAAGAGAATGCTCCCACTCATTTCAATGAGTCTTTGCTTAGAGAAGCAAAATTGAATTTCATGAAGACTACTCTTCAATTCATTTGTTTAGTCTTAAAACTTTCATTGAAGTGGTTGCGGTATTTTGGTCAATTTTGATTTCAAACAAATCTAGTTACCAAAATGATGTAACGTTTCAAAGTACTTAACTCAATTAAGCATATGAGAAACAATTCATTGTAAGTATATATGTTAGTCAAGAATCAAAAACCCTTTTGATCACGAATAACTTTTATCTATACTCTTCACAAGAGATCCTTACAATGGACAATACGAGGGTTTTAGATGAAAAATTTAAATTTTGTCTTTAGTTACGATGTTTTAATGGAGATTTGAATCAAAAATCGAAATGATATCGTATATGAATTGTGGTAAAGAAATAGAACAATATGATAACGGAATAGTGGAAAACTTAACATTTATCGTTTTACTAATACTTGTAAATAACAAGTAAAGCATTTACATAGTGACCTCTACCCAACTATGATAAATGATTCCAAGATCTAAATTCATATTAACTTGGGGCACGGTGTGCCGAAATACCCTTTATTAACATGACTCGGTGGATTAACTCTTTAATCGATTCTACTTTTAGAACTCTTGGTCGATAAAATTACATTAATATTTATCTCTAGCCCGAAACACATCCGAAAATCGTCGTGAATACTTTCGTTGAGTTCAATCCAAGTTTCGAATAAATGTGTCCATGATCCAAATTCATATTAACTTAGGGCACGGTGTGCCGAAATACCCTTTATTAACATAAATTCGGTGGATAGACATTTATCACCCACTTCCCCTACGTAACAAGGTTTGTACCCCGGTAGGGCCGAGTGCACTCCCTCATGAAATAGGTTTTCATGGTTTCTACTTTTTGGTAAGGCTAAGTCTCAATTGTTTATTTTAGCGAGAGGTCATGTCAATTTATTATCTATCACGTTTTAAGTGAACTAAAGCGGTGAACTACGATAATTTTAATTGACACGGTCGATAAACTCGATTAAAATGCATGTTTAGTTATGGCGATTTAGCGATGCATGCAACATATAAATAAATTGCAAAGCATAAAAATAAAATCCTAGTATGGCCTTCCTAAAATAGTAAATCTAATAAACTATTACAAATTTGGAAACCAACTCCTTTGGTCCCTTGAACTTCGGTCTTGGCACGCATTTCAAGGCAACACTTTCTTTGATGGATCGCATTCTCGAATGGCACCGTCTTCAAGGAACTCCGGGATAATTAAATTACAAAATGAATTACATAACTTCCTATTATACATTTGTAATTAAAGTAAAATAAATCTATTAAATAACAAAACGGTGATACGAGATCACAATAAATTACAACCGAATCGATATTCCCATACATTTCGGATAATATCAATTAAAACTAAGGCCATACTAAGTAAAATTACATAATTCAAAAATTACATAAAATTAAAATATGACAATCATAAATAAAATGCAGCATTATAATATGTATGAACATGCCCAATATTATGCTAAATCGCCTTTAAGAGCCAATATCGTATATTAATCGGTTTTTACGGATTTGCGTGATTTAACTTATTAAAATCACAATAATTACATAAATTCATATTTATGTACAAGTTAATTACCTTAACCATCTTAGGACTCAAAAATTAGTCTCCACTAACATTTTGACAATAATTAAACTTGATTTCTTTATATTGTTCATAAATGGACCCAAAAATACAAAATTATGCTATAAACTTCAAATTAAATCATGAAAATTTCAAATAATTGCAAAATTTGAAATTTAAACTCATGAACATTCTGGAAAAATTACCATGACACTCATAATATTCAAAACTTAGGTTAAAAGTTTCGAAAATTTATCGAGAAAAACAATGTTGCGGTTTATCGATTTTAACAATTATGACCATAAAAATATGAGAAAAATTATATTCATCAAATTTTCACTTTTAGATCTGAAATATATGATAAAATGCAACATGTGACGTTTTTGCTTTAGTCATGAAGTATGTTTTAGCATTATTACTAATTATAGTCACTATTTATGTGATTTTTCATCAAAAATTCATAAATCATGCATAAAGACTTCATTATAGCCAAATATTTTACACACATCTTTTAAAATTGCATGTGACAACATACTAAATTTGCATGACCAGATTCGAAATATAACTCATATTAACCTATTTACCCATTTAAATACGATTTTAAATTAAAAAATCCATATTAAGAGCAAAACAACTCATTTTATCATGAAACTTTACAGGACATCAGTAGATAATATATTTGAAAACATATCCAAAAACCACTGAAAAATTCAAAGTTTAGCTAATTTTCGTCCAAAAATGACATTTTTATCATAAAAATCACATTTTAATGCCAATAATATATAAAATAAACAATAAAAATCCATAAATAAACCATAATGTCCTAAAAATCACTTTGGACCAGAAACTTTTAACATGCAGAATTATTTCATGATTTATCTTCATAAATCCTAAATAACAAGTTTTATATGTTAATTAAATTAACTCGGAAAAACTAACCCGATCTTGCATGCAACAACCATAATGCTCTGATACCACTTGTTGGAAATCATATTTTAAATATCACATATTTTGGTTTAAAGTTTTAGTCATAAAAACTTAAAGATCTTATGCATGCAAACAAATACAAGAGTAGGGAGAAAAACGGTTCCTTACATTTGATATTTCGGATATTTGGGCACAAGTGAAGTCTCCTACCTCACTTGTTCTTGAGCTTTCCATATGATAGGATGATCCTCCAAAGACTTCAAGTATGGAAGCCACTCCTCTTGATTGCACCCAAGATTATCCCTTATCTCTACTAAATAATATGTGCAAGATATTAGTTTAGTAGTTTACCTTAAAATTGATTACTAATACTCATATATTACATTAATAATATTAGTAATGTGATTGAACAATTTTGAATCAAGATTTCTCAAGTTTTAGAGAAAGATGAAGGAGTAGAGCGAAAGATGCATGTAAATTTCTTGAACATGCATAAAGAGAATTATTAGAGAAGAAAAACAAAAGTCCCCTTAGCTAGTAAGTGGGTGTCACGGTTTTTTTTAGGAGTATATGGACCAATATTTGGTCCTTCCCTTTTCCCTTTTGTTCTTATCTAAAAGTGTAGGTATGCTAGCTAGTAAGACTAGGTATGATTACAAGTATTTTATCTCATAAAATAAATCAACCACAATCCACTACTACTACCTTCATTTCGGTCCATATATAAAATGGACTACCATTTTATTTTGTCAATTTGTCACTTGTCACACAATATGTCACATGTAGTATGATACATGTTATTAATTAATTTAATGCATATTTATCACATAAATATCATTTTATAAATTAATTAAATTACATACAACAAATTTACTAGTGATACTTGATCACATAAATAAAATGGGTCATTTAGTTATAATTCACAACATCTTGTAATTATAAATAACCATTCATTCTCATCTCTATTATTTCACAAACAATAAATAATTTTAGAAATAAAATATTTCAATTACTAAAATAAATCTTATTTAATCCCATTATAATAAGATATCAATATTCTCTCTCTCACAAATGAATTGTTCAATTTTAAGGAATTGATTAACTTGTATTGTCATATAATAAATCAACTTTACAGATTAGGGCATCATCCTTTAGGTGTGACCTTAAGGGATCAACTGACCACCACCGTCCCACGACAGTAACGTCAAACTCTAGGAAGCCAATCGTTACCGATTAATGTTGATCAGTTGACTATAAAATGAATCATCCCTTACGTATTCTTAAAATGAGATTTAAACATGTGATCATCATGATCAACAGTTGTGATCGCATTATTGTCGGAGGACACATATTCCAACAATCTCCCACTTGTCCTCGACAAGTGTGCGTCACCAATTCTCTTGTCCTATTACTATCTCCCACTCAATGTAAGGTGTCTTTTAGGTCGTACTTGCAAGTGATCATATCGAGAGTGGTTTCCTCGATCTGGAGAATAACTGATTTGACCGGAATTATCTACCATAGATACCTTCCGAGCGTGGCCACGCATTTCCAGTTCATTACTCCTCGAGTGGCCCTGAGATATTGTTTTAACCCTGACAAGGGGGTGGACAATTCCTATCGCACTATTCCCTTCGACTAGCCATAGCCATCATAACCCAAAATACGTCCATTTGACCCCATTTACGAAGGTCGTAGTAACATAAATCAAAGCTAATCTGAAACTGTGTCATCTTAGGCGAACAGTCTTTAGTCAAAAGAATCGACTCATTTGAATACAATAGTAGCTCTCGCCACGACCAGGCTTTATAAATTTGCCAGAACTCTATAAGCGGTCACTGCCCGACAAAGTGTTCCTAACAGTCTGCCTATGTGATCGACTAGTCATCTCACATGACTTTATGGCACTTGAACTTGCCATCAATCGCATCAGACTCTAGTCACTTCGAGACGTCATCTCATACAAGTGACTATGGGCAAATACCATGTTAATCCGGGTTCACTTTAACGGGGTTCAATATTGTGTCTACAACCCGTTTGGATGTAACAAAGTAATAAAAGAGTTTTAAAGTAAAACTCGAACGACAAATGCGATTATCACATATGAATAGTCAATGCCTGATTATTATTTCATATTCTCTAATCTAATTTGATCTTGTATGTAGTTGTTCATCTCAATCCAATTGAAATGATATGACTCATCATGTTAAGCCTATGAATAGGCATTGTAAGTAGGTCTTAGCAACTCCCTGCTCAACCTTGATACATACTTGTTTTCCTTTTGTAATGTATACATTTGCATTACAAAACTTTCTGAGTACGTGTCTAGATCCAATCTAGACATAGGCATTCTTGCCTTAAAATAGCTCCCACTATTTTCACAGTGTGCGGGACTCATCCCATGATTGCAAGTGTACTCAATTTCCGTTGTAAATATTTCTCATTGTTCTTTATTGCCTAGAACGATTCTAGAAAATCTATTTCTTAAATAACATAGCCACAATGGTATATTAACCATCCTAATGTGTTTTGATTATGGTTTTGTCGGAAACCATGCGCAATCTCAATTGTCAATTGTCAATTGTCATTTGTGTAACACCCTTACACAAAATTGCATCAAAAACACTTTGCTTTACATCCTTAATGCTTCTACAAGCACTTAAGGGTGATCTTTATGGCTTACTTGGTAACTATTACTTAAATTCGATTTGAAACAACTCATCATACTCAAAGTATATGAAGTGCTATACATCATTACTCATTTAATGATCCGGTAGCGGAAGCAAATGGAATCAATCAAATATGTTCAACTTGATTGAACTAGTCATGAATCTTATTAACATAAGACTTCTTATTTGACGCTAATATCATGTGGATTTATCTCCATAAATCTGGATATTAAAGATGTATTATATTTCTCCAAGTCTTAAATCATTCCCAATGATCAATATGTCATCCACATATTAGACTAATTAAATTACCGTAACTCCCACTAAACTTCATGTATAAACACAACTTCTCGACCTATCGAGAAAAGTTTTATAACATGATCAAAACATTGACTCCAACTCATTGATGTCCTACTTAAGACCCTCTCTTAAGTTTCACATTATCTTAGGATGGCAAGAATCTACAAAACTCAAGACATGTATTGAATACATTCCTTCTAATTGAAGAAGTGGGTTTTAGATTCACTCGCTATATATATCTCATAATGAAACACAATCCCTAAGAAGATCCAAATAGACTTAAGCTATTCAACTAGTGCAAAACCCTTTGCTACCAATCAAGCTTTGATATCTCATAACTGAAAGTAACTTGATTTAAGTCCAAACTATATCGAATAGCGTTTGATTTCTTTATCCAACCACACATTATCCCATAATGCGTGCAAAGAGAGATTAATTTGTGATATTATATTACATTTCCTTTGGCTTATATCAAAGTCTTCACTTTGATACTACAAAGATTTCTCTATTTACCTTATTAAGTGAACACATTAGCGTCAATTTAAATCGTTGGTAAAAGAAAATGATCAACCTATTTTAGATCAATGTTTTACAACCTCGATCTCCTTTTCAACCAAAAGGCACGAGACATCTTGCTTTGAATACAAGATACGCATATACCATAAGATCTAATGGTTTCAAGAGTACTCGATAACTCTTTGCGTTCATCATTCCAGAATCTAAGGTTTAATCTTGGGTTACCAATTTGAGTATTGGATCATCTTCATGATATATCATTATAGTTTGGTTTAGAATATAATCACCTTGATAATGGGCTAGCCATACATCAAATCATGGTGTATAGAGTCACAAAAGTGAAACCTCTTTTGTATCTTAACAAGTTTATATTCTTATTTAGAGTTTATGCACTTAATAGTCACAATTAAGTACAACTCTAAACTCAAAAACTAGATTGAGTACACAATGAATCTGTCTCTCAACATCATTATTGCTAGTCGTCATATTCTAATCATCCGATGTATCAAATACAATGATGAAAACCACCACCGGTTTCTAATATTGACGAAGTAGTACTAGCAAAATTTATGTCAATCAAAGAACCATTTAAAGAAGAAGGTCCCATTAGATGTCCCACAACTAACTTGTTGATTCTTCAATAATCTGGGGTAGTTTCCTTTCTAGCGTCCAACAATTAAGACAATGGAAACTTTATCGGTCGGGATTGATAGGTTTAGTATCGTCATTCTCAATAACTTTACTTTTAACATTACCTTGTATCAATTCCATTCTAATTTTACTTCTTTGAACTTCGTCCTTTTCTTAACGGTTTAAGAGAATGCTCCCACTCATTTCAATGAGTCTTTGCTTAGAGAAGCAAAATTGAATTTCATGAAGACTACTCTTCAATTCATTTGTTTAGTCTTAAAACTTTCATTGAAGTGGTTGGTTATTTTTTTGGTCAATTTTGATTTCAAACAAATCTAGTTACCAAAATGATGTAACGTTTCAAAGTACTTAACTCAATTAAGCATATGAGAAACAATTCATTGTAAGTATATATGTTAGTCAAGAATCAAAAACCCTTTTGATCACGAATAACTTTTATCTATACTCTTCACAAGAGATCCTTACAATGGATAATACGAGGGTTTTAGATGAAAAATTTAAATTTTGTCTTTAGTTACGATGTTTTAATGGAGATTTGAATCAAAAATCGAAATGATATCGTATATGAATTGTGGTAAAGAAATAGAACAATATGATAACGGAATAGTGGAAAACTTAACATTTATCGTTTTACTAATACTTGTAAATAACAAGTAAAGCATTTACATAGTGACCTCTACCCAACTATGATAAATGATTCCAAGATCCAAATTCATATTAACTTGGGGCACGGTGTGCCGAAATACCCTTTATTAACATGACTCGGTGGATTAACTCTTTAATCGATTCTACTTTTAGAACTCTTGGTCGATAAAATTACATTAATATTTATCTCTAGCCCGAAACACATCCGAAAATCGTCGTGAATACTTTCGTTGAGTTCAATCCAAGTTTCGAATAAATGTGTCCATGATCCAAATTCATATTAACTTAGGGCACGGTGTGCCGAAATACCCTTTATTAACATAAATTCGGTGGATAGACATTTATCACCCACTTCCTCTACGTAACAAGGTTTGTACCCCGGTAGGGCCGAGTGCACTCCCTCATGAAATAGGTTTTCATGGTTTCTACTTTTTGGTAAGGCTAAGTCTCAATTATTTATTTTAGCGAGAGGTCATGTCAGTTTATTATCTATCACGTTTTAAGTGAACTAAAGCGGTGAACTACGATAATTTTAATTGACACGGTCGATAAACTTGATTAAAATGCATGTTTAGTTATGGCGATTTAGCGATGCATGCAACATATAAATAAATTGCAAAGCATAAAAATAAAATCCTAGTATGGCCTTCCTAAAATAGTAAATCTAATAAACTATTACAAATTTGGAAACCAACTCCTTTGGTCCCTTGAACTTCGGTCTTGGCACGCATTTCAAGGCAACACTTTCTTTGATGGATCGCATTCTCGAATGGCACCGTCTTCAAGGAACTCCTGATAATTAAATTACAAAATGAATTACATAACTTCCTATTATACATTTGTAATTAAAGTAAAATAAATCTATTAAATTACAAAACGGTGATACGAGATCACAATAAATTACAACCGAATCGATATTCCCATACATTTCGGGTAATATCAATTAAAACTAAGGCCATACTAAGTAAAATTACATAATTCAAAAATTACATAAAATTAAAATATGACAATCATAAATAAAATGCAGCATTATAATATGTATGAACATGCCCAATATTATGCTAAATCGCCTTTAAGAGCCAATATCGTATATTAATCGGTTTTTATTGATTTGCGTGATTTAACTTATTAAAATCACAATAATTACATAAATTCATATTTATGTACAAGTTAATTACCCTAACCATCTTAGGACTCAAAAATTAGTCTCCACTAACATTTTGACAATAATTAAACTTGATTTCTTTATATTGTTCATAAATGGACCCAAAAATACAAAATTATGCTATAAACTTCAAATTAAATCATGAAAATTTCAAATAATTGCAAAATTTGAAATTTAAACTCATGAACATTCTGGAAAAATTACCATGACACTCATAATATTCAAAACTTAGGTTAAAAGTTTCGAAAATTTATCGAGAAAAACAATGTTGCGGTTTATCGATTTTAACAATTATGACCATAAAAATATGAGAAAAATTATATTCATCAAATTTTCACTTTTAGATCTGAAATATATGATAAAATGCAACATGTGACGTTTTTGCTTTAGTCATGAAGTATGTTTTAGCATTATTACTAATTATAGTCACTATTTATGTGATTTTTCATCAAAAATTCATAAATCATGCATAAAGACTTCATTATAGCCAAATATTTTACACACATCTTTTAAAATTTCATGTGACAACATACTAAATTTGCATGACCATATTCGAAATATAACTCATATTAACCTATTTACCCATTTAAATACGATTTTAAATTAAAAAATCCATATTAAGAGCAAAACAACTCATTTTATCATGAAAATTTACAGGATATCAGTAGATAATATATTTGAAAACATATCCAAAAACCACTGAAAAATTCGAAGTTTAGCTAATTTTCGTCCAAAAATGACATTTTTATCATAAAAATCACATTTTAATGCCAATAATATGTAAAATAAACAATAAAAATCCATAAATAAACCATAATGTCCTAAAAATCACTTTGGACCAGAAACTTTTAACATGCAGAATTATTTCATGATTTATCTTCATAAATCCTAAATAACAAGTTTTATATGTTAATTAAATTAACTCGGAAAAACTAACCCGATCTTGCATGCAACAACCATAATGCTCTGATACCACTTGTTGGAAATCATATTTTAAATATCACATATTTTGGTTTAAAGTTTTAGTCATAAAAACTTAAAGATCTTATGCATGCAAACAAATACAAGAGTAAGGAGAAAAACGGTTCCTTACATTTGATATTTCGGATATTTGGGCACAAGTGAAGTCTCCAACCTCACTTGTTCTTGAGCTTTCCATATGATAGGATGATCCTCCAAAGACTTCAAGTATAGAAGCCACTCCTCTTGATTGCACCCAAGATTATCCCTTATCTCTACTAAATAATATGTGCAAGATATTAGTTTAGTAGTTTACCTTAAAATTGATTACTAATACTCATATATTACATTAATAATATTAGTAATGTGATTGAACAATTTTGAATCAAGATTTCTCAAGTTTTAGAGAAAGATGAAGGAGTAGAGCGAAAGATGCATGTAAATTTCTTGAACATGCATAAAGAGAATCATTAGAGAAGAAAAACAAAAGTCCCCTTAGCTAGTAAGTGGGTGTCACGGTTTTTGGGGAGTATATGGACCAATATTTGGTCCTTCCCTTTTCCCTTTTGTTCTTATCTAAAAGTGTAGGTATGCTAGCTAGTAAGACTAGGTATGATTACAAGTATTTTATCTCATAAAATAAATCAACCACAATCCACTACTACTACCTTCATTTCGGTCCATATATAAAATGGACTACCATTTTATTTTGTCAATTTGTCACTTGTCACACAATATGTCACATGTAGTATGATACATGTTATTAATTAATTTAATGCATATTTATCACATAAATATCATTTTATAAATTAATTAAATTACATACAACAAATTTACTAGTGATACTTGATCACATAAATAAAATGGGTCATTTAGTTATAATTCAAAACATCTTGTAATTATAAATAACCATTCATTCTCATCTCTATTATTTCACAAACAATAAATAATTTTAGAAATAAAATATTTCAATTACTAAAATAAATCTTATTTAATCCCATTATAATAAGATATCAATATTCTCTCTCTCACAAATGAATTGTTCAATTTTAAGAAATTGATTAACTTGTATTGTCATATAATAAATCAACTTTACAGATTAAGGCATCATCCTTTAGGTGTGACCTTAAGGGATCAACTGACCACCACCGTCCCACGACAGTAACGTCAAACTCTAGGAAGCCAATCGTTACCGATTAATGTTGATCAGTTGACTATAAAATGAATCATCCCTTACGTATTCTTAAAATGAGATTTAAACATGTGATCATCATGATCAACAGTTGTGATCGCATTATTGTCGGAGGACACATATTCCAACAATCTCCCACTTGTCCTCGACAAGTGTGCGTCACCAATTCTCTTGTCATATTACTATCTCCCACTCAATGCAAGGTGTCTTTCAGGTCGTACTTGCAAGTGATCATATCGAGAGTGGTTTCCTCGATCTGGAGAATAACTGATTTGACCGGAATTATCTACCATAGATACCTTCCGAGCGTGGCCACGCATTTCCAGTTCATTACTCCTCGAGTGGCCCTGAGCACTACTACAAATACAGGCAACCACAACGGCCCTTTAACAACGATTATTCACGAAAATCACAATAGACGTTGTAGAATGTATGGCGCGAATTTCACTAAAATCAATTACAACGGGTATGGTTATAAAACCGTTGTTATTAGTTTTAACAACGGGTCACACATGCACAACCGTTGTTAATAATTTGGCGCAAAATTGGCGCAAAGTTAGTGAAAAGTAATCACAACGGTTATTTTTGAAACCCGTTGTTAAAACTTATTTAACAACGGGTGTTTTTTACAACCGTTGTTAAAACATATTTCACAACGGTTGTTGTTTAATAACCGTTGTCAATACCTTCCATACTATAAACCACAAAATGAAGTCTCACTGCGACCACAAAACACAACCCTTAATACACAAACACAAACAAAGCAGACAAACAAACACAAAACACATACACACTCTCTTTCTCTCTTTCTCTATTTCTCTCTTTCTCATCGTCGCTTTATCTTCTCGCCGTCATTGTGATTTCATCGTCTATTACGTTCGTATTTATCGTAAATCTCGCCGTCACATCCTTTGTCATCGTCATTATTTTCTTTTTCTATTTATTTCTTTTGCATATATATGTTTTTATCGACCATTATGTTATTTGTTTAAGTATTGTTCGCATAATTAGTTACTAAAACAATGAAGAAGCAAGATGAAGAAGTAAGATAAACATAATTAATATATATATATATTTATAAATACATAAATTAAAAAAAAAAAAAATTACATATGTAAAAATGCAATTCTTATATTTTCATGGAGGATCTTATTGTGCTCTATCGTATCCATCCTCTCCTCCTTGGCTATTTGGAGGTTCCGTTCGCCAGCTTGCTATATCGTCATATAGCCGCAATCTGCCGCTCCGTCAAGCCATCTTCTTTGGCGTGCTTCAGTGCGGATCGAGCTTCCGCAAGGTAGCTCCTGAAACTTTCCTCAATATGGAGGAACCGGCGGATGAAGTTGTTGTTGTTCTCGATCATGGTAAGAGTCTTTAGGATGAAATCATTCATTTTCTTAGAGTTTTTTGAGTTTGATTTAAAAGATTAAGTAGAGTTTGTTTTAACACTTAGAGTTTGGAGATGAATATATGAGATAATGGAAATGTTAGTTGAGATATGCAATGTATTTATACTAAGCAATGTGTGGGTTGAGTTAATTGCTTTTTAATTAATATATATGTTAGGAAGTTGTGCCATAATCATCATCATCTCTCTCAATAATGCTGCTTCAAATCCTATTACTAACCCTTCTCATTCCATATTATCCGTTCATATGTACAAAGAATGTCGGTAATAATGCATGCATTGGAATTCTAACAGTAGTAATTATGCATGCATCTAGTAATATTTAATTTATTTATTTTTTTATTTTTTAAGAACAAACAACAACGGTTATTTTAAAACAACCCGTTGTCTTTAGTTATAACAACGGTTTTGTATATTACAACCCGTTGTTATAACTTTCCCCCCAAAATTGAGTCACACTTTCCACAACGGGTGTTTATACATAAAACCGTGGTTAATAGTTTTAACAACGGTTTCCTTAAGTAAACCAACCGTTGTTAAAACCTTCTACAACGGACGCTTTAACAACGTTCGCTTTTTTATATAACAACGGTTTTTGACCGTTGTTATAGCCTGTATCTGTAGTAGTGGAGATATTGTTTTAACCCTGACAAGGGGGTGGACAATTCCTATCGCACTATTCCCTTCGACTAGCCATAGCCATCATAACCCAAAATACGTCCATTTGACCCCATTTACGAAGGTCGTAGTAACATAAATCAAAGCTAATCTGAAACTGTGCCATCTTAGGCGAACAGTCTTTAGTCAAAAGAATCGACTCATTTGAATACAATAGTAGCTCTCGCCACGACCAGGCTTTATAAATTTGCCAGAACTCTATAAGCGGTCACTGCCCGACAAAGTGTTCCTAACAGTCTGCCTATGTGATCGACTAGTCATCTCACATGACTTTATGGCACTTGAACTTGCCATCAATCGCATCAGACTCTAGTCACTTCGAGACGTCATCTCATACAAGTGACTATGGGCAAATACCATGTTAATCCGGGTTCACTTTAACGGGGTTCAATATTGTGTCTACAACCCGTTTGGATATAACAAAGTAATAAAAGAGTTTTAAAGTAAAACTCGAACGACAAATGCGATTATCACATATGAATAGTCAATGCCTGATTATTATTTCATATTCTCTAATCTAATTTGATCTTGTATGTAGTTGTTCATCTCAATCCAATTGAAATGATATGACTCATCATGTTAAGCCTATGAATAGGCATTGTAAGTAGGTCTTAGCAACTCCCTGCTCAACCTTGCTACATACTTGTTTTCCTTTCGTAATGTATACATTTGCATTACAAAACTTTCTGAGTACGTGTCTAGATCCAATCTAGACATAGGCATTCTTGCCTTAAAATAGCTCCCACTATTTTCACAAAATGCGGGACTCATCCCATGATTGCAAGTGTACTCAATTTCCGTTGTAAATATTTCTCATTGTTCTTTATTGCCTAGAACGATTCTAGAAAATCTATTTCTTAAATAACATAGCCACAATGGTATCTTAACCATCCTAATGTGTTTTGATTATGGTTTTGTCGGAAACCATGCGCAATCTCAATTGTCAATTGTCAATTGTCATTTGTGTAACACCCTTACATAAAATTGCATCAAAAACACTTTGCTTTACATCCTTAATGCTTCTGCAAGCACTTAAGGGTAATCTTTATGGCTTACTTGGTAACTATTACTTAAATTCGATTTGAAACAACTCATCATACTCAAAGTATATGAAGTGCTATACATCATTACTCATTTAATGATCCGGTAGCGGAAGCAAATGGAATCAATCAAATATGTTCAACTTGATTGAACTAGTCATGAATCTTATTAACATAAGACTTCTTATTTGACGCTAATATCATGTGGATTTATCTCCATAAATCTGGATATTAAAGATGTATTATATTTCTCCAAGTCTTAAATCATTCCCAATGATCAATATGTCATCCACATATTAGACTAATTAAATTACCGTAACTCCCACTAAACTTCATGTATAAACACAACTTCTCGACCTATCGAGAAAAGTTTTATAACATGATCAAAACATTGATTCCAACTCATTGATGTCCTACTTAATACCCTCTCTTAAGTTTCACATTATCTTAGGATGGCAAGAATCTACAAAACTCAAGACATGTATTGAATACATTCCTTCTAATTGAAAAAGTGGGTTTTAGATTCACTCGCTATATATATCTCATAATGAAACACAATCCCTAAGGAGATCCAAATAGACTTAAGCTATTCAACTAATGCAAAACCCTTTGCTACCAATCAAGCTTTGATATCTCATAACTGAAGGTAACTTGATTGAAGTCCAAACTATATCAAATAGCGTTTGATTTCTTTATCCAACCACACATTATCCCATAATGCGTGCAAAGAGAGATTAATTTGTGATATTATATCACATTTCCTTTGGCTTATATCAAAGTCTTCACTTTGATACTACAAAGATTTCTCTATTTACCTTATTAAGTGAACACATTAGCGTCAATTTAAATCGTTGGTAAAAGAAAATGATCAACCTATTTTAGATCAATGTTTTACAACCTCGATCTCCTTTTCAACCAAAAGGCACGAGACATCTTGCTTTGAATACAAGATACGCATATACCATAAGATCTAATGGTTTCAAGAGTACTCGATAACTCTTTGCGTTCATCATTCCAGAATCTAAGGTTTAATCTTGGGTTACCAATTTGAGTATTGCATCATCTTCATGATATATCATTCTAGTTTGGTTTAGAATATAATCACCTTGATAATGGGCTAGCCATACATCAAATCATGGTGTATAGGGTCACAAAAGTGAAACCTCTTTTGTATCTTAACAAGTTTATATTCTTATTTAGAGTTTATGCACTTAATAGTCACAATTAAGTACAACTCTAAACTCAAAAACTAGATTGAGTACACAATGAATCTGTCTCTCAACATCATTATTGCTAGTCGTCATATTCTAATCATCCGATGTATCAAATACAATGATGAAAACCACCACCGGTTTCTAATATTGACGAAGTAGTACTAGCAAAATTTATGTCAATCAAAGAACCATTTAAAGAAGAAGGTCCCATTAGATGTCCCACAACTAACTTGTTGATTCTTCAATAATCTGGGGTAGTTTCCTTTCTAGCGTCCAACAATTAAGACAATGGAAACTTTATCGGTCGGGATTGATAGGTTTAGTATCGTCATTCTCAATAACTTTACTTTTAACATTACCTTGTATCAATTCCATTCTAATTTTACTTCTTTGAACTTCGTCCTTTTCTTAACGGTTTAAGAGAATGCTCCCACTCATTTCAATGAGTCTTTGCTTAGAGAAGCAAAATTGAATTTCATGAAGACTACTCTTCAATTCATTTGTTTAGTCTTAAAACTTTCATTGACGTGGTTGCGGTATTTTGGTCAATTTTGATTTCAAACAAATCTAGTTACCAAAATGATGTAACGTTTCAAAGTACTTAACTCAATTAAGCATATGAGAAACAATTCATTGTAAGTATATATGTTAGTCAAGAATAAAAAACCCTTTTGATCTCGAATAACTTTTATCTATACTCTTCACAAGAGATCCTTACAATGGATAATACGAGGGTTTTAGATGAAAAATTTAAATTTTGTCTTTAGTTACGATGTTTTAATGGAGATTTGAATCAAAAATCGAAATGATATCGTATATGAATTGTGGTAAAGAAATAGAACAATATGATAACGGAATAGTGGAAAACTTAACATTTATCGTTTTACTAATACTTGTAAATAACAAGTAAAGCATTTACATAGTGACCTCTACCCAACTATGATAAATGATTCCAAGATCCAAATTCATATTAACTTGGGGCACGGTGTGCCGAAATACCCTTTATTAACATGACTCGGTGGATTAACTCTTTAATCGATTCTACTTTTAGAACTCTTGGTCGATAAAATTACATTAATATTTATCTCTAGCCCGAAACACATCCGAAAATCGTCGTGAATACTTTCGTTGAGTTCAATCCAAGTTTCGAATAAATGTGTCCATGATCCAAATTCATATTAACTTAGGGCACGGTGTGCCGAAATACCCTTTATTAACATAAATTCGGTGGATAGACATTTATCACCCACTTCCTCTACGTAACAAGGTTTGTACCCCTAGGGGGCCGAGTGCACTCCCTCATGAAATAGGTTTTCATGGTTTCTACTTTTTGGTAAGGCTAAGTCTCAATTGTTTATTTTAGCGAGAGGTCATGTCAATTTATTATCTATCACGTTTTAAGTGAACTAAAGCGGTGAACTACGATAATTTTAATTGACACGGTCGATAAACTCGATTAAAATGCATGTTTAGTTATGGCGATTTAGCGATGCATGCAACATATAAATAAATTGCAAAGCATAAAAATAAAATCCTAGTATGGCCTTCCTAAAATAGTAAATCTAATAAACTATTACAAATTTGGAAACCAACTCCTTTGGTCCCTTGAACTTCGGTCTTGGCACGCATTTCAAGGCAACACTTTCTTTGATGGATCGCATTCTCGAATGGCACCGTCTTCAAGGAACTCCGGGATAATTAAATTACAAAATGAATTACATAACTTCCTATTATACATTTGTAATTAAAGTAAAATAAATCTATTAAATTACAAAACGGTGATACGAGATCACAATAAATTACAACCGAATCGATATTCCCATACATTTCGGGTAATATCAATTAAAACTAAGGCCATACTAAGTAAAATTACATAATTCAAAAATTACATAAAATTAAAATATGACAATCATAAATAAAATGCAGCATTATAATATGTATGAACATGCCCAATATTATGCTAAATCGCCTTTAAGAGCCAATATCGTATATTAATCGGTTTTTACGGATTTGCGTGATTTAACTTATTAAAATCACAATAATTACATAAATTCATATTTATGTACAAGTTAATTACCCTAACCATCTTAGGACTCAAAAATTAGTCTCCACTAACATTTTGACAATAATTAAACTTGATTTCTTTATATTGTTCATAAATGGACCCAAAAATACAAAATTATGCTATAAACTTCAAATTAAATCATGAAAATTTCAAATAATTGCAAAATTTGAAATTTAAACTCATGAACATTCTGGAAAAATTACCATGACACTCATAATATTCAAAACTTAGGTTAAAAGTTTCGAAAATTTATCGAGAAAAACAATGTTGCGGTTTATCGATTTTAACAATTATGACCATAAAAATATGAGAAAAATTATATTCATCAAATTTTCACTTTTAGATCTGAAATATATGATAAAATGCAACATGTGACGTTTTTGCTTTAGTCATGAAGTATGTTTTAGCATTATTACTAATTATAGTCACTATTTATGTGATTTTTCATCAAAAATTCATAAATCATGCATAAAGACTTCATTATAGCCAAATATTTTACACACATCTTTTAAAATTGCATGTGACAACATACTAAATTTGCATGACCAGATTCGAAATATAACTCATATTAACCTATTTACCCATTTAAATACGATTTTAAATTAAAAAATCCATATTAAGAGCAAAACAACTCATTTTATCATGAAAATTTACAGGACATCAGTAGATAATATATTTGAAAACATATCCAAAAACCACTGAAAAATTCGAAGTTTAGCTAATTTTCGTCCAAAAATGACATTTTTATCATAAAAATCACATTTTAATGCCAATAATATATAAAATAAACAATAAAAATCCATAAATAAACCATAATGTCCTAAAAATCACTTTGGACCAGAAACTTTTAACATGCAGAATTATTTCATGATTTATCTTCATAAATCCTAAATAACAAGTTTTATATGTTAATTAAATTAACTCGGAAAAACTTACCCGATCTTGCATGCAACAACCATAATGCTCTGATACCACTTGTTGGAAATCATATTTTAAATATCACATATTTTGGTTTAAAGTTTTAGTCATAAAAACTTAAAGATCTTATGCATGCAAACAAATACAAGAGTAAGGAGAAAAACGGTTCCTTACATTTGATATTTCGGATATTTGGGCACAAGTGAAGTCTCCTACCTCACTTGTTCTTGAGCTTTCCATATGATAGGATGATCCTCCAAAGACTTCAAGTATAGAAGCCACTCCTCTTGATTGCACCCAAGATTATCCCTTATCTCTACTAAATAATATGTGCAAGATATTAGTTTAGTAGTTTACCTTAAAATTGATTACTAATACTCATATATTACATTAATAATATTAGTAATGTGATTGAACAATTTTGAATCAAGATTTCTCAAGTTTTAGAGAAAGATGAAGGAGTAGAGCGAAAGATGCATGTAAATTTCTTGAACATGCATAAAGAGAATTATTAGAGAAGAAAAACAAAAGTCCCCTTAGCTAGTAAGTGGGTGTCACGGTTTTTGGGGAGTATATGGACCAATATTTGGTCCTTCCCTTTTCCCTTTTGTTCTTATCTAAAAGTGTAGGTATGCTAGCTAGTAAGACTAGGTATGATTACAAGTATTTTATCTCATAAAATAAATCAACCACAATCCACTACTACTACCTTCATTTCGGTCCATATATAAAATGGACTACCATTTTATTTTGTCAATTTGTCACTTGTCACACAATATGTCACATGTAGTATGATACATGTTATTAATTAATTTAATGCATATTTATCACATAAATATCATTTTATAAATTAATTAAATTACATACAACAAATTTACTAGTGATACTTGATCACATAAATAAAATGGGTCATTTAGTTATAATTCACAACATCTTGTAATTATAAATAACCATTCATTCTCATCTCTATTATTTCACAAACAATAAATAATTTTAGAAATAAAATATTTCAATTACTAAAATAAATCTTATTTAAGCCCATTATAATAAGATATCAATATTCTCTCTCTCACAAATGAATTGTTCAATTTTAAGGAATTGATTAACTTGTATTGTCATATAATAAATCAACTTTACAGATTAGGGCATCATCCTTTAGGTGTGACCTTAAGGATCAATCGACCACCACCGTCCCACGACAAGAACGTCAAACTCTAGCAAGCCAATCGTTACCGATTAATGTTGATCAATTGACTATAAAATGAATCATCCCTTACGTATTCTTAAAATGAGATTTAAACATGTGATCATCATGATCAACAGTTGTGATCGCATTATTGTCGGAGGACACATATTCCAACAATCTCCCACTTGTCCTCGACAAGTGTGCGTCACCAATTCTCTTGTCCTATTACTATCTCCCACTCAATGTAAGGTGTCTTTTAGGTCGTACTTGCAAGTGATCATATCGAGAGTGGTTTCCTCGATCCGAGAATAATCGATTTGACCGGAATTATCTACCATAGATACCTTCCGAGCGTGGCCACGCATTTCCAGTTCATTACTCCTCGAGTGGCCTCGAGATATTGTTTTAACCCTGACAAGGGGGTGGACAATTCCTATCGCACTATTCCCTTCGACTAGCCATAGCCATCATAACCCAAAATACGTCCATTTGACCCCATTTACGAAGGTCGTAGTAACATAAATCAAAGCTAATCTGAAACTGTGTCATCTTAGGCGAACAGTCTTTAGTCAAAAGAATCGACTCATTTGAATACAATAGTAGCTCTCGCCACGACCAGGCTTTATAAATTTGCCAGAACTCTATAAGCGGTCACTGCCCGACAAAGTGTTCCTAACAGTCTGCCTATGTGATCGACTAGTCATCTCACATGACTTTATGGCACTTGAACTTGCCATCAATCGCATCAGACTCTAGTCACTTCGAGACGTCATCTCATACAAGTGACTATGGGCAAATACCATGTTAATCCGGGTTCACTTTAACGGGGTTCAATATTGTGTCTACAACCCGTTTGGATGTAACAAAGTAATAAAAGAGTTTTAAAGTAAAACTCGAACGACAAATGCGATTATCACATATGAATAGTCAATGCCTGATTATTATTTCATATTCTCTAATCTAATTTGATCTTGTATGTAGTTGTTCATCTCAATCCAATTGAAATGATATGACTCATCATGTTAAGCCTATGAATAGGCATTGTAAGTAGGTCTTAGCAACTCCCTGCTCAACCTTGATACATACTTGTTTTCCTTTTGTAATGTATACATTTGCATTACAAAACTTTCTGAGTACGTGTCTAGATCCAATCTAGACATAGGCATTCTTGCCTTAAAATAGCTCCCACTATTTTCACAGTGTGCGGGACTCATCCCATGATTGCAAGTGTACTCAATTTCCGTTGTAAATATTTCTCATTGTTCTTTATTGCCTAGAACGATTCTAGAAAATCTATTTCTTAAATAACATAGCCACAATGGTATATTAACCATCCTAATGTGTTTTGATTATGGTTTTGTCGGAAACCATGCGCAATCTCAATTGTCAATTGTCAATTGTCATTTGTGTAACACCCTTACACAAAATTGCATCAAAAACACTTTGCTTTACATCCTTAATGCTTCTACAAGCACTTAAGGGTAATCTTTATGGCTTACTTGGTAACTATTACTTAAATTCGATTTGAAACAACTCATCATACTCAAAGTATATGAAGTGCTATACATCATTACTCATTTAATGATCCGGTAGCGGAAGCAAATGGAATCAATCAAATATGTTTAACTTGATTGAACTAGTCATGAATCTTATTAACATAAGACTTCTTATTTGACGCTAATATCATGTGGATTTATCTCCATAAATCTGGATATTAAAGATGTATTATATTTCTCCAAGTCTTAAATCATTCCCAATGATCAATATGTCATCCACATATTAGACTAATTAAATTACCGTAACTCCCACTAAACTTCATGTATAAACACAACTTCTCGACCTATCGAGAAAAGTTTTATAACATGATCAAAACATTGACTCCAACTCATTGATGTCCTACTTAAGACCCTTTCTTAAGTTTCACATTATCTTAGGATGGCAAGAATCTACAAAACTCAAGACATGTATTGAATACATTCCTTCTAATTGAAGAAGTGGGTTTTAGATTCACTCGCTATATATATCTCATAATGAAACACAATCCCTAAGAAGATCCAAATAGACTTAAGCTATTCAACTAGTGCAAAACCCTTTGCTACCAATCAAGCTTTGATATCTCATAACTGAAAGTAACTTGATTTAAGTCCAAACTATATCGAATAGCGTTTGATTTCTTTATCCAACCACACATTATCCCATAATGCGTGCAAAGAGAGATTAATTTGTGATATTATATTACATTTCCTTTGGCTTATATCAAAGTCTTCACTTTGATACTACAAAGATTTCTCTATTTACCTTATTAAGTGAACACATTAGCGTCAATTTAAATCGTTGGTAAAAGAAAATGATCAACCTATTTTAGATCAATGTTTTACAACCTCGATCTCCTTTTCAACCAAAAGGCACGAGACATCTTGCTTTGAATACAAGATACGCATATACCATAAGATCTAATGGTTTCAAGAGTACTCGATAACTCTTTGCGTTCATCATTCCAGAATCTAAGGTTTAATCTTGGGTTACCAATTTGAGTATTGCATCATCTTCATGATATATCATTATAGTTTGGTTTAGAATATAATCACCTTGATAATGGGCTAGCCATACATCAAATCATGGTGTATAGAGTCACAAAAGTGAAACCTCTTTTGTATCTTAACAAGTTTATATTCTTATTTAGAGTTTATGCACTTAATAGTCACAATTAAGTACAACTCTAAACTCAAAAACTAGATTGAGTACACAATGAATCTGTCTCTCAACATCATTATTGCTAGTCGTCATATTCTAATCATCCGATGTATCAAATACAATGATGAAAACCACCACCGGTTTCTAATATTGACGAAGTAGTACTAGCAAAATTTATGTCAATCAAAGAACCATTTAAAGAAGAAGGTCCCATTAGATGTCCCACAACTAACTTGTTGATTCTTCAATAATCTGGGGTAGTTTCCTTTCTAGCGTCCAACAATTAAGACAATGGAAACTTTATCGGTCGGGATTGATAGGTTTAGTATCGTCATTCTCAATAACTTTACTTTTAACATTACCTTGTATCAATTCCATTCTAATTTTACTTCTTTGAACTTCGTCCTTTTCTTAACGGTTTAAGAGAATGCTCCCACTCATTTCAATGAGTCTTTGCTTAGAGAAGCAAAATTGAATTTCATGAAGACTACTCTTCAATTCATTTGTTTAGTCTTAAAACTTTCATTGAAGTGGTTGCGGTATTTTGGTCAATTTTGATTTCAAACAAATCTAGTTACCAAAATGATGTAACGTTTCAAAGTACTTAACTCAATTAAGCATATGAGAAACAATTCATTGTAAGTATATATGTTAGTCAAGAATCAAAACCCTTTTGATCACGAATAACTTTTATCTATACTCTTCACAAGAGATCCTTACAATGGATAATACGAGGGTTTTAGATGAAAAATTTAAATTTTGTCTTTAGTTACGATGTTTTAATGGAGATTTGAATCAAAAATCAAAATGATATCGTATATGAATTGTGGTAAAGAAATAGAACAATATGATAACGGAATAGTGGAAAACTTAACATTTATCGTTTTACTAATACTTGTAAATAACAAGTAAAGCATTTACATAGTGACCTCTACCCAACTATGATAAATGATTCCAAGATCCAAATTCATATTAACTTGGGGCACGGTGTGCCGAAATACCCTTTATTAACATGACTCGGTGGATTAACTCTTTAATCGATTCTACTTTTAGAACTCTTGGTCGATAAAATTACATTAATATTTATCTCTAGCCCGAAACACATCCGAAAATCGTCGTGAATACTTTCGTTGAGTTCAATCCAAGTTTCGAATAAATGTGTCCATGATCCAAATTCATATTAACTTAGGGCACGGTGTGCCGAAATACCCTTTATTAACATAAATTCGGTGGATAGACATTTATCACCCACTTCCTCTACGTAACAAGGTTTGTACCCCGGTAGGGCCGAGTGCACTCCCTCATGAAATAGGTTTTCATGGTTTCTACTTTTTGGTAAGGCTAAGTCTCAATTGTTTATTTTAGCGAGAGGTCATGTCAATTTATTATCTATCACGTTTTAAGTGAACTAAAGCGGTGAACTACGATAATTTTAATTGACACGGTCGATAAACTCGATTAAAATGCATGTTTAGTTATGGCGATTTAGCGATGCATGCAACATATAAATAAATTGCAAAGCATAAAAATAAAATCCTAGTATGGCCTTCCTAAAATAGTAAATCTAATAAACTATTACAAATTTGGAAACCAACTCCTTTGGTCCCTTGAACTTCGGTCTTGGCACGCATTTCAAGGCAACACTTTCTTTGATGGATCGCATTCTCGAATGGCACCGTCTTCAAGGAACTCCGGGATAATTAAATTACAAAATGAATTACATAACTTCCTATTATACATTTGTAATTAAAGTAAAATAAATCTATTAAATTACAAAACGGTGATACGAGATCACAATAAATTACAACCGAATCGATATTCCCATACATTTCGGGTAATATCAATTAAAACTAAGGCCATACTAAGTAAAATTACATAATTCAAAAATTACATAAAATTAAAATATGACAATCATAAATAAAATGCAGCATTATAATATGTATGAACATGCCCAATATTATGCTAAATCGCCTTTAAGAGCCAATATCGTATATTAATCGGTTTTTACGGATTTGCGTGATTTAACTTATTAAAATCACAATAATTACCTAAATTCATATTTATGTACAAGTTAATTACCCTAACCATCTTAGGACTCAAAAATTAGTCTCCACTAACATTTTGACAATAATTAAACTTGATTTCTTTATATTGTTCATAAATGGACCCAAAAATACAAAATTATGCTATAAACTTCAAATTAAATCATGAAAATTTCAAATAATTGCAAAATTTGAAATTTAAACTCATGAACATTCTGGAAAAATTACCATGACACTCATAATATTCAAAACTTAGGTTAAAAGTTTCGAAAATTTATCGAGAAAAACAATGTTGCGGTTTATCGATTTTAACAATTATGACCATAAAAATATGAGAAAAATTATATTCATCAAATTTTCACTTTTAGATCTGAAATATATGATAAAATGCAACATGTGACGTTTTTGCTTTAGTCATGAAGTATGTTTTAGCATTATTACTAATTATAGTCACTATTTATGTGATTTTTCATCAAAAATTCATAAATCATGCATAAAGACTTCATTATAGCCAAATATTTTACACACATCTTTTAAAATTGCATGTGACAACATACTAAATTTGCATGACCAGATTCGAAATATAACTCATATTAACCTATTTACCCATTTAAATACGATTTTAAATTAAAAAATCCATATTAAGAGCAAAACAACTCATTTTATCATGAAAATTTACAGGACATCAGTAGATAATATATTTGAAAACATATCCAAAAACCACTGAAAAATTCGAAGTTTAGCTAATTTTCGTCCAAAAATGACATTTTTATCATAAAAATCACATTTTAATGCCAATAATATATAAAATAAACAATAAAAATCCATAAATAAACCATAATGTCCTAAAAATCACTTTGGACCAGAAACTTTTAACATGCAGAATTATTTCATGATTTATCTTCATAAATCCTAAATAACAAGTTTTATATGTTAATTAAATTAACTCGGAAAAACTAACCCGATCTTGCATGCAACAACCATAATGCTCTGATACCACTTGTTGGAAATCATATTTTAAATATCACATATTTTGGTTTAAAGTTTTAGTCATAAAAACTTAAAGATCTTATGCATGCAAACAAATACAAGAGTAAGGAGAAAAACGGTTCCTTACATTTGATATTTCGGATATTTGGGCACAAGTAAAGTCTCCTACCTCACTTGTTCTTGAGCTTTCCATATGATAGGATGATCCTCCAAAGACTTCAAGTATAGAAGCCACTCCTCTTGATTGCACCCAAGATTATCCCTTATCTTTACTAAATAATATGTGCTAGATATTAGTTTAGTAGTTTACCTTAAAATTGATTACTAATACTCATATATTACATTAATAATATTAGTAATGTGATTGAACAATTTTGAATCAAGATTTCTCAAGTTTTAGAGAAAGATGAAGGAGTAGAGCGAAAGATGCATGTAAATTTCTTGAACATGCATAAAGAGAATTATTAGAGAAGAAAAACAAAAGTCCCCATAGCTAGTAAGTGGGTGTCACGGTTTTTGGGGAGTATATGGACCAATATTTGGTCCTTCCCTTTTCCCTTTTGTTCTTATCTAAAAGTGTAGGTATGCTAGCTAGTAAGACTTGGTATGATTACAAGTATTTTATCTCATAAAATAAATCAACCACAATCCACTACTACTACCTTCATTTCGGTCCATATATAAAATGGACTACCATTTTATTTTGTCAATTTGTCACTTGTCACACAATATGTCACATGTAGTATGATACATGTTATTAATTAATTTAATGCATATTTATCACATAAATATCATTTTATAAATTAATTAAATTGCATACAACAAATTTAATAGTGATACTTGATCACATAAATAAAATGGGTCATTTAATTATAATTCACAACATCTTGTAATTATAAATAACCATTCATTCTCATCTCTATTATTTCACAAACAATAAATAATTTTAGAAATAAAATATTTCAATTACTAAAATAAATCTTATTTAATCCCATTAAAATAAGATATCAATATTCTCTCTCTCACAAATGAATTGTTCAATTTTAAGGAATTGATTAACTTGTATTGTCATACAATAAATCAACTTTACAGATTAGGGCATCATCCTTTAGGTGTGACCTTAAGGGATCAACTGACCACCACCGTCCACGACAGTAACCGTCAAACTCTAGCAAGCCAATTGTTACCGATTAATGTTGATCAATTGACTATAAAATGAATCATCCCTTACGTATTCTTAAAATGAGATTTAAACATGTGATCATCATGATCAACAGTTGTGATCGCATTATTGTCGGAGGACACATATTCCAACAATTTAATGTTGTAATTTAGTATAGAGTGAATTGTGATGGTTATTACATGATTTATGTAGGATGAGACGGCTTTATGAGATGGATACTTGGTGATTTCGATTAGCTTGTGGATTATGCTAAAAGGTAGGTTATCCTACTCGGTTTCAATATTGTGTATGCATATTTGGGTGTCTTTACTCACTAGTGCATTCATGAGTCGGTTAGTATGTATGAGGGATTGGATTCATGAATTTGGTCATATGTTAAATGTTGTTCTTCCATTAGTCATGTATGGTTGTGATTGTGTTGTGTTGGAGGTCTTTGGTGGAGGTACTTGATTGTTGAGGAAACGTAAGACGGTTGGGAAACCGTCTTGCGCTCGGGTCGCCCCTTGGAGCCTCCCACTCCAAGGGGGATGTGCACATTAATGACTTGAGTCACGGAGGGACACGTGTGGTTGAGACACGACGTCTGGCAGGGGATCCGATTAGCTTCCGGACCCGGTACGTCTGGGCGTGTCCCGGTACCTTTGTGTAAGATGTGGTGTCGTGGGCGTGTCCCTGGCACCAGTGGTTGTGAGTACGTCTGGGCGTGTCCCGATACCGGTATGGTGATTGTATAATCGAGTCTCATTCATATGATTATGTCGCGTCTACACTTATTGAGTCATGTCTTATGTTTGTGTATTGAAACTGACGTTTGTTGTGTCCTTGTAAATGTCACCTATTTCCGGGTTGGCCTGTGTCGATCCATATGATATTTCCAATCATATGGGGAGCAGTTGTTTACAGGTTAGCTTTGGTTGCTTGCGGGAGACGGGGACGAGCCGTGATGACATCCGAGTAGAGCATAGTTGATTAGATTAGTTAGTAGTCATGAGTTGTATTATTCATTTTGACGAGTAATAATTATATACACATTTATGCCTCCCCTTAGTTGCTTTTGAGACGGTTTTGTGTTATAATATGTTAATTATATGCCGTTTATATTAGAAATGTCGATACTTCCGCCTTTTGGTGTTTAAATGCAGATTGGATGCATTTGTAGCGCAAAATAGTAAAATGGGACACCGCGGAGTCGGCAAGACGAAAACAAGATGAGAATATACGAAGATAAGCTGAAGTTGTTGAAGTCACTCGATTGAGTGAGTCAATACTCGATCGAGTATCCTAGTCCGACGCAGTTTTTATGAAACTTTCCTTAAATCAATTTAATTAATTATTATATAATAGTATATGATGCGTGCATTTTATATATGGTTTTTCCCCTATATTTGTACACATTTTTGTGTTATTTATGTGGCGACTAGCTACAAATGCCTCCGAATAGTCCACTTTGGTTTGTCTTGTATTAATTGCAGGAATGAATCGGAAAGGAGCTTAATCAAGCCTAAACCTGTCCCATTTGCATGCATTTTGGAAATGGAAGAATCGCAGCCCGGGAATTGTCACCTAAGGATGTGTGAAGTGGTTTCAGAAGATGTTCTGTGTGCACCCACGAGGATACGTGCTATTAGGCTCGATCGACTACAATTGGTAGTTTAAACTGGTCAATCGAGTAACTTTAATGCTGAAGGCCTTCAATCGAGTACTTTACTTAGCTCGATCGAGATGGGCGTTTATTGAGTTCCTCGATCGAGTACTCGTGTTACTCGATCGAGATGTTTGTTACTTACTTTCCTCGATCGAGTAGTTTATTTCTACTCGATTGAGTGGTTTTGATTTTTACGCAATCTTTTAGTTTATCTTTCGGATATTCTATTTTGTATCTGAGAATAAATAAGGAGGAGGGGAATGACGGCACTCTCTCTCTCATCTCTTCTCTTGTCACTTTTACTCTTTAGACCTAAAAAACTCCATTGCTTGGAACTAATTTGTATTCAGTATTTTCGATCATGAATTGGTGAATCATTTATTATTGCAATTTAATTCTTGTTTGTATCTCTTTCCTTGATTGCTCTTTCTCTTGTTTCTTTAGTAATTAATCACCATGTTTAATTTACTTGATTTTCTTGTTACTATTTCCTTAATATCTATTATGCATAGCTAATCCTCCTATGCTAGGACATAGGGGAGCCATGGTAATTAAGGAGATTAACATTAGGTGATGAAGGTTCGGCTAGAATTAGGTCTGTGTTGTTTATCACTGCATTAATAGCAATTAGCTTCTTGAGTCGACGCATTTAGCTAGTTGATCTGTTACGCCTTGACCTAGATCGGAAGATTGGAAGGGGTAAGACCTGCAGTGAACAAGAGGACATTCTAATGAGGGCGAAAGCTAAGTTAGTAATGTTTTAGGGCGAATAGCGGACCGGAAGGACCTTTTCACTACCCTGCAGACCGAGTTCAAGCTGGCCTTTGACCTTAGATTTGATACCTAGGAGACCATGGTGAACCGACTGTCCTAGTTATTTCATTCTCTCTGATAATTACTTTATTTACAGCTTATTTCTTTTCTGTTCTCTCTCTCTTTGTCTCCGTAGTTTAGAATCAACAATCAAACTCCCAAGACAGACTTGATTTAGCTTACAGAATTCCCATCTCCCTATGGATACGATACTCGACTGCCTCTACTACATTTTATAGAGACCGGTTGGTTTTATTTTTTATAGGGTTTCAACAGCCTCATCAAATTTTGGAGCCGTTGCCGGGGAGATGGTGATATTTTGTTTGATTTTTATTAAGTTTGTTGACACGGCTGTCGTAACCCTATCAAAAATAAAACCAACCGGTCTCTAATAAATGCAGTAGAGGCAGTCGGGTATCGAATCCACAGGAAGATGAGAAAATGTATGCTAAACTAAGTCCGTCTGAGTAACCGATTCTTGGGGGGTTTTGATGGTTTGCTCTAAACTACGGAGACTAGAAGAGAAAGAGTGTAAAGAGAAATAAAGTAGAAACTTAACGAGTTTAACAAATATAGAGAAGCAGCTAGGACAGTCGGTTCACCATGATTCTCAAGGAGTCTAGTCTAGGGACAAAGGTCAATACTAATTCGGTCTGCAGGGTAGTGAAACGGTCTTTTCGGTCCGCTATTCGCCCTAAAACATAACAAACTTAGCTTTCGCCCTCATTAGAACGCTGTAATGTTCACTCCAGGTCTTACCCCTTACAATCTTTCGATCCAGGTTAAGGTGTACCAAAGTTAATCATCTAATTGCGTCGACTCAAGCAGACAAGTACATTTAATTGCACTGATTAACAACACAGATCTAATTCGCACTAACTCTAGTCGCCTATTCATAATCTCCTTAAAATCATGGCTCCCCTATGCCCTAGCAAAGGGGTTTAGCTATGCATAATTATTGAACAAACAACAACAATCCATAAACCAAGAGAATTAAACATAATAATAAATCGGTAGATAATAACCTAGGAAGAGAATTAAAAGAGCAAAGAGATTAATCGAACAAGAATAATAAGGCAAAAGTATTTAATTGAAAATAAAGAGTAGAGATTACCGAATACAATAGAGTAGCAACGGAGAATTTGGTTTCTAGTGTAAAGTCCTAAGAGAGAGATTAAGAGAAAGGGAAAAGAAGATCCTCCTCATGACTGCCGTCACTTCTCCTATTTATTGCTAATTACCAAAAGAAAATCCAAAGTTTAATTAAAATCCGCATATAAGGCTAAACCTCTCAATCGAGTGAAATGAAACCACTCAATCGAGGATAAAAATCAGCAAACCTCTCGATCGAGCAACAAGAGTTCTTGATCGAGGACTTCAACAAACAGCTATTTCGATCGAGTAAATAGAGAACTCGATCGAGGGACTCCAGCAGCATTAAGCATTCGATCGACCAAAAACAGCAGCCAATTTGGTCGATCGAGCTATATTATCACGGGTGAACTCTTGAACACCTTCCGAAGCCACTTCACGCACATCTAAGTGACAGATTCCAAACTCCGTTCCTTCTCCAAAATGCATGTGGTTGGGACAGGTTCAGGCTCGATTTCGCTCTTTCCGGTTCATATATGCAATTAATACAAGACAAACCAAAGTAGAGTACTCGGGGGACATTTGTAGTTAGATGCCACATAAATAATATAGAAATGCGTGCAAATATAGGGTAAAAACCTTATATAAAATACACGCATCAAACCTCCCCAAACCAAACCTTTGCTTGTCCCCAAGCAAACTATTAATGCTTCTAAAGACAGCTAATGGAAGGGGACCAACTCATTCAGCTACAAATTGTCCACCCAAACCAATTTAATGCAACAACTAACAGAGTGGCGATAGGAAAGTGCAAATGAGTTAAATCAATGCTTTAAACTATTGAACCGTCGACCTTACCAGACTCAAATATATCGGACTCTCGTGGGTCGCTCATCACACAAATTAAGCACGAGGTGAGTATGGGATAGAAAGAAGTAGAGACACTCACCTAACTCGACCTATAAGAACATGCATGCAGCTGACATGAAACCAAATTTCTACCGTCCGTACATATGCATTCCAACCAATCAGGACCGAGACACACGCCGAGGACTTACATATGATGTGAGGTGAGGTTAGTAGGTAAGAAGGGGCAAAAAACATTTGGATAAGTGGGGGTAAAGTCAAGCCAGTACAACCATAACCAAATAAGAGAATCATCCCGCTTCACTACTCAATACAAATGTAGAATTGTGCCATTGTGGCAGAATATCACTCACATCAACAAGGGACTCCCCATAAAAAGAGATGATAACCATGGGAGTATTATTCAACAAACTTTTTCATATGTTTTTTCTTTTGTTTTTCTTCAACATTCTTTTTTTCTTTTCTTTTTCAATCTTTCTTTTTTTTCAATTCATTTTCCAATTCACTTTTTCAATTCATACCACCAACTTCAAATATTTCAAAGCTAGCCAAATAGACAAGGACAACAGCATACCCTAAAAACCATTGGAACTAGCATGACAGGGCAGGCTAAGTTTGGATGTAGTTAATGTAATACTACGGTTTTATGTGTCAATGGGTACTCTATCGAGTGGGCTTACTATGTCGAGTAAGTAGCTTTTTACGCAAAACAGTAGTCTACCTGTAGAGTACTCGATCGAGTAAGTTGGGGACTCGATCGAGTAGGGGTCACTCGATCGAGTAAGTCACTTACTCGAACGAGTAAGTGTGTTTTACGGGCTGAGTTTGACGGGTTTTGTTAATAATGCGAGATTAATATAAAAAGGATTCCTCACTTTTCCCTAAACTCTTTTCTCATTCTAAAAACCTTTTTGAGAAGAAAAGAAGTTACGTAAGTTGTGTTCTTCGCATTGTTAACAAATCCCAAGGCTAGGAGTGTCGGATCATCTCGTTCTTTACGCCGTTGTGATCGTGGTGTCGAGAGTAAGCTTTTTATATAATTTTCATAATGTTTCGTTAAGGTTGGTTAAACCCTAATTGGGTAATAATGGGGGTTTTTTGGTGATTTGTATGATTGTGGTAGTAATTATATGTATACGTGTTATAGGAGGAGGTTTCGTCGAGGAGAGATTTGATTAGCTGCTAGACCGTCTGTGGTGTTTGCATTCCAGGTAGGGTTTCCCTAATCAAGATTGGTTACATATTATTGTTGGTGATTGTTGTTGTTATTGATTGTTCATCGTATTGGAACTGGTTCTGGTAATTTTTGATTGTGTAAGGTGATTGATTGTGTAACTGTCAGTGATCTTCAGGGTGCGTCCCTGGCTGAGTGGAGTCACTTGTAGGAGTGGCTTCACGGCCTTGATTCGCCCCTTGTGGTTCCCGTCACAAGGGGGATGTGCACATTAATAAACATGGGTTTATCGCTCGATGGAGATGAGCGGGGCTTAGGTGGGAATGGCTGCGGTCCCCTACTGGCGGCGAGGAGTACTTATTGCGATGGGTACTCTGGCAGGGCTACACACTTTAGTGTGTAGTCAGATATGTGGAGATAGGGTGGAGTTGTGGAGATTGAGATGTGCTGTTTGTGTTGTTTATAATATGGTTTCATTGTAGCTGTTGTTTTTATGTAATTAGTACTGACCCCGTTTAAATGTTTTAAAAACTGTGGTGATCCACTCGGGGGTGGTGAGTAGTTATTGAGCAGGTATGAGTTGATGCGCATGGGATAGCTGGGTCGAGTCATCACGAGCTGTCTTAGAAGTCTTCCGCTGTGTGGAACACTCTTTCGTTGTTTAGTTGGTTTAACATTTTGAGAACAGTTGTACTTTTTACTTTATCAGTTTTGGTTGGACTTGTATCACGTTAAACTATTGAATAAAGTATGTTTCGTTATTGTCTATTTAATTATCATTGCCTCGGGTAACCGAGATGGTAGCACTTCCATGCCTTAAGTGGTCCTGGTAAGGCACTTGGAGTATGAGGGTATTACAAAGTGGTATCAGAGCGACGATCTTGAACCCTGTAACCAATGAACCTAATGAACATAGGGAGTCAAACTAAAATGAACCCGGGTAGAAGTTGTAGGAGCTAATGCAAAGACTTGGGAGACGTCCTAAAGTTGCGAACTCGCCCTACAATTTTGAACCGGTCACTATGGGGTGTCAGGGGATCGCTATGTGTTTACTAATGTTCTATTGTGTATATTGGATGATGTGTTGTATAGAAATGTTTGAAAATGATGTAGTGGATATATGATAAAGTGTTGTGAATAGGCATGTTGCATGATAGTTGGTTTACAATGTTGTTTGGAATTGTTGGAAAAGTATATGAGAAGGATGAATGATGTGGTGGAAAAGGGAAGTAGTACATATATGATAATATGTGATGAATAATGATGTGCAGGATGGATGATTTATAATGTGGCTATGCTAGTAACATGTGATTAGGGGATGTGATATGTTTATACATTATTTTGTTTGCGTAAAATTATATAATAAGTTCATATACTTGTCTACTGTTGTATCATATGCACTTGTTAGATGAAGAATGTGGTTGACATGGATGGATTGATTAGAAAAGATGGGTGGCAATTGCATGAGAATATGAATTTTGTGATTATGAATATGTTTAGGTGACGAAGTGGATTTCTTTTTTTTTTTTGAAACAACCCCAAAGCGGGTTTACCTCATTTCATTGATATCACTAAAAACCAACGACATAACATGTTCGGGTAGCGAACTATCCCAAAATTGCTTACCTATGACTGTCGAATCAAAATGGGCAAGCTCATGAGCTACACCATTAAGTTTTCGACTTACGAAAGACCAACAAACATAATCGAAATCAGAACAAAAGTAAAGAATGTCATCTAGCAGTAAATGAAAGTCGCTATTTCCTTTCTCCTTCGTCTTCAAAGCCTCAATCACCGTCTTGCAGTCACTCTCGATAATAATACTCGTGTGGCCGCGCCTCCTTGCCTCTTTAATGCCTTCAAGAATCGCCAACGCCTCCGCCAGCCGTGCCTCCATCTCCTCCATCCTATGCTCCGCCATTCCCCACACCACCTCCCCTTCACTTCCACGACAGATCAGCCCAATCCCCATTCCCCAGCCCTCCTTTACCCCTGCGTCAGTGTTCAGCTTCACAAAGCCTGTCTCCGGTTTCTCCCACTGTCCACCACCTCCTACTGCTACCACTCTCCCCTCCCTGTTGTGCATATCAACCTCCAACTCCCTCCTCATTCCCTTCATCCTCTTAACCACCTTCGACACCTCAATCTTCTCGTTTTCAAACACCATTTTATTTCTTGCTTCCCACATCGCCCAACACCCGAAGATGAAAGTATCTATCTCGCTATCCCCCAACTCCCTCCACACATCCTCCACCCACTCCCTCACCCGCACATACCCCTCCGTCCTCCTAACCTCCAACCCCAACCTATCCCACACCCTTCCCGTCCACCCACAACCCCTTACAAGATGAAGACTAGTCTCCAACTCGCAACCACACACTGGGCAGCCCGCATCCACGGAATGGATTCGAGTAGCTATGTTCGTTTTTGTAGCAATTGCCTCGTTACAGAACTGCCACATAAACACCTTAACTCGGGGCCAAACATTCGCTTTCCAAATACGGTTCCACATCGCCTTTTCCCGTATACAATTCGATGACCCAACTGCCTCCCATTCTCCACCAAGCAAAGCTCTATATGCGGACTTTACCGAATAGTCCCCATTCTTTTCGAGGTCCCATGTCCATCCATCCTCAGGTCTCGTGTTACTTATGCGTATCTTTAGGATTCGTTCTTGTTCGAAAGGAAGGAACAGTTCACTCACCTTAGCCAAGTCCCACGAACCTCCATCAGCCGGCCACAAATCCGCTACCATCATATCAGCCGGTGCTTCACCTCGCGGGGAAAGAATCATCCTTGACTGTGTATGTGGAACCCATGGATCAGTCCAAACTTTCGTAGTCAAGCCGCCTCCTATGCGTCTCCGTACACCCAGTTTCAACACCTCTCGAGCTTCCCAAATTCCTCGCCACGTATAGCTAGGATTATCTCCAAGATTAGCTTCCAAAAACCTACCCGTGGGGAAATATTTACCTCTAAGAACTCGAACCATGAGGCTAGATTTATCGGTCAAGAACCGCCAAGCTTGTTTTCCGAGAAGCGCCATATTGAACTTATGGAAGTCCCTAAATCCTAGGCCACCCATCCCCTTCGGCTTACACATCTTTGACCACGCAACCCAAGGAATTTTCGCCTTACCCCGAGCTGCTCCCCACCAAAAACGCGAAACAAGGGACCGAAGTTCGTTACAAAAATTATCCGGGAGTTTGAAGACACTCATAGCATAGGTTGGGATTGATTGGGCTACTGCCTTTATCAACACTTCCCGACCTGCCTTCGAAAACAACTGCCCTTTCCATCCTTGTAACTTCTTCCCCAGTTTATCGCGTACAACATTCGCCACCACACTTCTCGATTTGCCCACCATGGTCGGCAACCCCAAATAACGATCCTGCCCATCCACCATACGCACCCCCAAAACTTGGGTAACCCCGCTTTTATCTCGTTCTCTTGTCCCCCGGCTAAAAGAAACCGTTGTTTTGTCAAAATTAATGACTTGCCCCGAGGCTCCTGCGTACTCATGTAAGATTTCCTTCACCTTAGCCGCTTCATTAATCGTTGCCTTTACAAAGAAAATACTGTCGTCCGCAAAAAGCAAATGTGTTACCGTAGGCGACTGAGGGGCAACCCGTACACCATGAATAGACCCAATCTC